>NC_134410.1:125779676-126007176 GCF_038048845.1 Mixophyes fleayi | reverse complement strand
GTCTCTTATTTCCCTGTAAAAAAATCTTTTTCAAACACTTTACACATCCCCAGTTAATGAGTAACTGTTAAATCTTTGGAAAAGCGTTTTTGTGTACTTATACCCACCACCACCCCCATCTCTTTGGAAATGTATTTTCCCTTGAAGTACAATGTGCAATGGTCAACAACCTGAAAAAACATCAACCTTATTGATGTGGACTTGCTCTCTAATCTGACAAAATGAAACTTAATCTGTCCTCTGTAAATAGCCGAACTGACGTAATTTGTTGAAATTTATACTCGTCCACTTTCGCTTTCTCTGTGTCGGCCCATCATTGTGCTGCGTTGAGTGGGTCCGTGAACTACACACAGTGGACGGAACCAATATTCGGCTTATCATTTCATTAAGAACTGGCGGCATAGATGAGACAGGTCCCACAAAGATTTGTGGCACCTGTGAATTTCATGAATTGGTTCGACACTGTATTTTCAGTCAAATCAATTGTCAGATGTATTTGTCGGTAGAAAAGTGTATATTTGCCCACCAGGGAGCTGATTCAGAGTGGGACGTACAACAGTTTGCGCAGCGCATGTTGCGTTAAAACACTCTGCGCATAATTCTTTACTAAATGATCGCATGAAAAAGGCTTGGCGGTGCTGTAGAAACAAATTTTACCAATGGGGGGGATAAGCCGAGCCGCCTTCTTGCTAGAGCCCTTCGGTCCCAACGTAACCGCTCCTACATACATAGCATACAAGATTCTGGAGGCACCACTAGGCACACAGACAAGGCCATCGCTGAAGCTTTCCGTTCCTACTATGCAAAGCTATATCACATTCAATCCCAGATATCTGAAAACGATAAGGCCCGGGCTGCGGAAGCTATAGTAGAATATCTAAGGGATTCTGATTTTCCAAAAATCTCCCAAGAGGCAAAAGATCTTTTGGATTCTCCCTTCTCTCTTTCAGAACTAAAGGGAGCTATAAAATCTTCCCCCCTTGGAAAAAGTCCTGGCCCCAATGGGTTCTCCATATCATATTACAAAACATTTATGGATAAGCTGTGTCCCATTCTGCTAGATGCTTTCAATGAAGTGTCGGACACAAAGGGTTTTTCGCCACAGTCGCTTGAAGCGCATATTACAGTTATCCCCAAAGAGGGTAAAGACCCAGCTTTATGCCCTAGTTATCGTCCAATCTCCCTTCTAAACGTAGACATTAAACTCTATGCGAAAATCCTTTCAAACAGGTTAAAGAATCTCCTCCCGGAATTAATTTCAAACGACCAAGTAGGATTTGTACCAGGCAGAGAAGCAAAGGAGAATACTACTAAAATTATTAATCTAATACATTATGCCTCCTCCGTTAACCTTCCCACAATTCTCTTGTCAACCGACGCAGAGAAGGCTTTCAATAGAGTGGACTGGGGCTTTATGAAGGGGGTACTTCTCCATATGGGACTTGGCCCCTCCTGTTTACAAAAAATTCTGGCCCTTTATAGATTCCCTTCCGCTAAAGTTAGAGCAAATAGCATTTTATCCGACCCCTTCACCATTTATAACGGCACTCGTCAAGGCTGCCCACTATCTCCCTTGATATTTGTACTCTGTATGGAAGCCTTGGCCAGGGCGATTCGATCTAACCCAAATATCACGGGGTTACAGATTGGTAAAGAAAACTACCGATTAGCCCTATTTGCAGATGACCTGCTTGCGATCATCACAAACCCCATTATATCTCTACCTAACCTGATGCTAGAATTTTCTAAATTTAGTACTCTCTCTAACTTCAAAATAAATTTTTCTAAATCGAATGCTCTTAACATTTCAGCCCCAGAACAATCAATAAGGGGCCTCAAATCAGCATTCCCATTTAAATGGCAGTCCTCACATTTTTGTTATCTTGGGGTCTCTATCGCAAGGTCCAATGACCAGCGATTCCAATTGAACTTCCCTCCTCTATTAAATAAAATTAAAAAAGACTTGGCAACTTGGTCGTCCTCCAAATTCTCCTGGCTTGGCAAAATGAACATCATCAAAATGAATGTTCTTCCTAAAGTACTCTACCTGATGCAGGCACTTCCGATTATAGTCCCCCAGAGATTCCTTGACAGTCTCCAGCGCTTGATTCGCGACTTTGTCTGGGGAGGCAGGAGACCCCGATTCAAGCATGCTCTTCTTTATAGGAGGAAGCATCAAGGAGGGGCGCAATTGCCGATGCTCCAGGGTTATCTTCAGTCAGTTTTTCTCAGCAGGATAGTGGATTGGACCAGAGGGGGCAACCTCAAACAATGGGTGGTGGTTGAAAATGAACTTAACGCAACTCCGCTAAATGTGGTACCTTGGTTATCTAAGATACCCAGAATCCTTCACCCAACCATCGGTCCAACCTTAAAGGTTTGGAAGAAAATCCGTTTTGGAAAAAGCATCTCTACCTTTCCTTCACCTATCACCCCCTTTGTGTTCAATCCAGACTTTTCACCAGGACAATCGGGTTCTGACTTCAGAAGGTGGTCTCGCGCGGGAATCAAGGGCCTCGGCCAGCTGGTGAAGTGTGGTAGACCTCTCTCTTTTGCGGACCTACAGTCGGCTTTTTCGCTTCCCTCCATATGTTCAAATCTCACACTACATTAGTTCTATTGGAGGAACCAGAACTCTTAACAGACCACCAACTCCATTCGAAAACCTATGCTCGTCCAAATCTGCTCCAGTCCATATTATATCTGAAATTTACAAAATTTTGATGGAGGACCAGTTCAGCTCTCCGCCTCCTTTTGTTAGATTATGGGAAAGGGACCTAGCTCCTCATATAACCTCAGCATCCTGGCAAAAAAAAATTACAAATACACCCTCCTGTTCATTAAGCATCTCAGTAATAGAAACCCACTATAAGCTCTTGACCAGGTGGTACAGATGCCCTACTCTGTTACATAAATTTAATTCCCAGTTATCTTCTTCCTGCTGGAGATGCTCCCGATCCCTGGGTTCGTTAATTCATATTTGGTGGGAATGTCCACTTATTACCCCATTCTGGAACGAGGTCATTAGATTATCCAGTATTATTGTGGGACATGAGGTTCCCAAGGATCCTGGATTCTGGCTACTCTCATACTCCCCTACTCTATCCTCAAAATACAAAAAATCTCTACTAAAACATCTCAATAATGCGGCTAGGGCAGTTGTACCGACGCGCTGGAAATCCCGAACGCCCCCTCTGATTATGGACTGGTTCAATAGAATTGACTATTATATGTCCATGGAAGACATCATCCTCTCAGCCAATGACAAATCCACAGAATTTCTGGCCACATGGTTTTCCTGGATTGAGTTTAAAAATTCAGAGGATTTCAAGATAGTTTGTTCTTCACCTGTCTGCGCTTGCTAGCTCCCCTCCCCTCACCTCCCTCATGTGTCCTCTATCCCCCCCTTTCTCTCTTGTTGTCCGTCCTTGTCTCCCCTCCCCTTGGGGAGTGGTTTTTTTTTTGCCTTTCTTTTTGTGTCTGTGCCCTATTTACCAATCTAAAATTTTTGCGTAAGTGAAATATGTCAATGTTTCGGGCTATTGATGATCCATTTGTTACAAGTGTTTTGTACTGACAGTGTTTTTCTTTCTCCTAATGGATCATTCTTCTGGTCAAGTCTGTAATAATTCTTGTTCACTCGCAATGAAAATAAAGAATTTTTTTAAAAAAAACACTCTGCGCATGCCCAAAAAGTAGGTACACGCATATGGGCCTTTGTAGAGTTAAGGCGTGCACGCACAAATGCAGACCTGCTGAAACACTCATATATGCCTCCCATGAGGCGCAAAATTTGCGCCTACGATCCAGAAATGTCTTAATGCAGCCCTATCTTAAACTTCCATCACTATTCAAGCATGCAGTGATTACTCCCATTTAAAAAAAACAAAATTCTGACCCAAACTCTCTCGCAAATTACCGCCCCATCTCTCGCTCCTGTGCCCCTACAAGCTTCTCGGGAGAATTGCCTACACACGCCTCACACACTTTCTTACAGCAAACAACCTATTGGATCCTCTTCAGTCAGGCTTTCGCTCTCAACACTCCACAGAGACTGCGCTGACCAAGGTTGTCAATGATTTTATCAAGGCAAAAAGTAAAAACCATTACTCTCTTCTAATTCTCCTGGATCTCTCTGCTGCATTTGACACTGTTGACCACTCTCTCCTCATACAAACACTACAATAGTGTCACGGGCACTAGGAGTCTTTACCCAGGGATCACCAGGTGATGGACTTACCAGAGCAATATAGGTGGTAATATGGTACTCTGGTAGCGGGGTGATCACGGAACAGGAGACAGCAGATGGTAGAGAATGCTCGTGGAAAGTCTATGACTAGCAGCACTGGTAATATATAGGTAATAGTACACGAGGAACTGAATGGACAACAGGAAACGTGAGGGTAGTCAGTGGTCTGCGGATAGCAAGTTGTACCACTGCTATAGTGAGGAGGAATGTCCAGAAATAACGAGGAGGTGATGAGAGTCAGCGGTCTGCGTTTAGCAAGTTGCACCGCTGTCTATGTGAAGGAATGGAATCCAGGTGGAGGTATCCGGAGAGTCAGTGGTCTGCGTTAGCAAGTTGTACCACTGCTATGTGGAAGGATACTGGAAACAGGTGACACAGGGAATAGGAATCAGTGGTCTGCCTCTAGCAAGTTGTACCACTGAAATATATATGTGAGGAGGAGCACGGGGAGATAAATGTAATGCAGAGTATACACGGGCACACTGAACTTGATCCCACGATGAGATGCACAAAGTATTAATAACTGAGCAGCACTGCACAAATATACAAAGTCACAGGAACTATCCAGACTACAAGGTAACACAGTCAAATGATGGCAATAGTCTCAGTGGATAGGCAACTCCAGAGAAGAACAACTCAGTCCAGCAAGGTATGCAATACACGAGCACAGTCAATGATAAGTATGCATACCGTGGTTCAGAAGAGCAGGCTGTCAGAAAGGAGTGCAGGGACACCTGAGCGGCAGGAGGCCGGCAGGATGCGAAGTCCCAGGGAAATGGAAGCGGAATCCAAGTAGGTGCAGCGCACAGGTAGGTAGACCAGCAACGATGGAAACAATACTCAGGAAGCAGTAGTATATAGGACTGGTCGCCTGGAGATCACTGAAGAGTAGAAATGGAAAGGCAGAGAAGACAGCAGCGGAGCGTTGATCAATGCAGACAGGCGAGTTAACACAGGCAGGAACACTGTAGAAGCACGGAGAGCGGATCAGCTGGCTGCAGGCACGAGGAGTACTGGAGAGTAGCGATAAGCAGGACACTGCAGATACACGGAGGTAGCGGATAGGAATCAGCAGGTGCAGTCACGATGAAACACGAGAGAGTTGAGGTAAGCTGGAACTGTTGAACACGGAGACAGCGGATAGGAATCATCTGGTGCAGTCTCGATGAAACACGGGAGAGTTAAAGTGAGCTGGTAACTGTAGTGCACGGAGGCAGCGGATAGGAATCAGCTAGCGCAGTCACGATGAAACACGGGAGAGTGAAGTGGGCTGATAACTGTAGTGCACGGAGGCAGCGGATAGGAATCAGCTGGAGTAGTCACGATGAAACAAAGGAGAGTTGAAGTGAGCTGATAACTGTAGTGCACGGAGGCAGCGGATAGGAATCAGCTGGAGTAGTCACGATGAAACAAAGGAGAGTTGAAGTGGTCTGGAAACCACAGGGAGTTGAAGTGGTCTGGAAACCACAGGGAGTTGAAGTGGTCTGGAAACCACAAGGGAGTTGAAGTGGTCTGGAAACCACAAGGGAGTTGAAGTGGTCTGGAAACCACAGGAATCAGCTGGGCTGAATACACGAGGAAACACAGGAACACCTTCAGAGGCTCATGGGGAATGAGACTCCAAGATCAGGCAACGAGGCATAGACAGCAGGTGCTTTAAATAGGGAGTGTTGCCTGATCAGCCAATTAACTCAAAGGAACAGATACTGAAGGTTTGAAAGGGCTGCACATGCGCAGACCCTCAGGATGGTGGACGGCCACGGTTCCTAAACATACGGAAAGAAGCACTCACAGTCTGGTGAGTGACAAATAGGTCTTGAAGGCACTGTCCTATCTTGGTTCTCATCTTACCTATCTAATCACTCTTTCAGTGTTAATTTCTCTGGATCCACCTCTGCTCCGCTTCCTTTATCAGTTGGAGACCACAAGGCTCAGTCCTAGGTCCTCTGCTATTCTCTATCTACACCACTTCTCTTGGAAAACTAATAAGCTCCTTTGGATTTCAGTATCATCTCTATGCGGATGATACACAAATCTATCTATCCTCTCCTGATCTTTCACCATCTGTGTTGTCTCGCGTAACTGACTGTCTTTCTGCCATTTCATCTTGGATGTCTTCTCGCCAACTCAAACTCAATCTTTCAAAAACTGAATTAATAATATTCCCTCCCAAAAACAGAAGCTTCCTGCCTGACATTTCTATTTCTGCTGATAACATCACCATAAATCTCACCACACAGGCTCGCTGCCTAGGTGTTATCCTTGACTCACAACTATCATTTATTCCCCACATAGACTCCATATCTAAATAATGTTACACACATCTAAAGAACATTTCCAGAATACGCACATATCTCACACAAGACACCGCAAAAAACTTAATTCATGCACTCATCATCTCCCGCATCGACTATTGCAATTCCCTCCTTACTGGTCTTCCCAAAGTCAGACTTGAACCCCTACAATCTATTATGCACGCAGCGGCTAGATTGATTTTCCTTTCAAAACATTCTTCCTTTGCTGAGCCACTCTGTCAGACTCTACATTGGTTGCCTGTATTTCAACGAATCCAATATAAAATTCTTCTACTAACATACAAGGCCATCAACAAAATTGCACCGACATACATCTCCTTACTTGTCTCAAAATATCTCCCTACTCGACACCTCCATTCTGCACAAGATCTGCGTCTCTCTTCTACTCTCATCACATCCTTCCATTCCCGGTTACAGGACTTTTTCCGGGCTGCACCCACTTTGTGGAATTCCCTCCCTCGCACAGTAAGACTTTCCTCTAGTCTCCAAACCTTCAAGAGTTCTCTGAAAACTCACCTCTTCAGACAAGCTTATGATATTCCTCAACCACTATCTTAATCTCCCCTATTACCACCCTCTACACAGCTAACACAAGACAAAAACCCTCTGACCAACATTGGTACATACACAGCCCACTCAGTACTTTTACCTTTGCATTCTAGCTGGTTCAGTGTGCAATATGATGTAGCACATGCCCTTGTGTTTCAAACTCCCATTGCCCCATAGATTGTAAGCTTGTGAGCAGGGCCCTCTTACCTCTCTGTCTGTATGTATTGCCCAGTATTGTCTTATTAATGTTTGTTCCCAATTGTAAAGCGCTACGGAATTTGCTGGCACAATATAAATAAATTATTATGATGATGATGACAATGACTTTTAATCCAAAGATAAAGAAGCTGCCATTTTTATCGGTGGTAGTCATGTTAGTGACACTTATAATCACGACACATTGTATCCCGACAAAACAATTCCAATTACAACAATGCCAACTACATGGAAATGCAGTGTTGTGATTATAAGTATCGAAAAATCGGACCCCACCCATTTTTATTACACTGTATTTGCCGCAATTCAGAGGCAGCTGTACGCGGCTAACATGACAAGGACCATGTCCGTTATTTTAGAACTGCCCCTGTCATAAGGATGCAGCATTGCATTTAGCAAAAATGTCACTTCAAAGACCAGCGTGCCGCCACATTAGGACTAACCCTTCATCCATTTAAACTTTTCTCTGTTTCTCTTGAAATAGAGTCTCCAGAGTGAGGGTCAGTCACGTATGTCACTTTTGGGTGTTTGAATGTTTTGTTTTTTTACGTTGCGATAAATGCACTTTCCCGTATGATCTCCTGCAGTCACTTACGGTTAGTACGGTAGAGGAATCTCGCTCATTTTTATTTGCACTTCTATGAGATTTCAAGCCAGACTTCGTTGGTGAATCTCGTCGTCAGAGGCTCACATGGAACCCCGCTGCTAACGGAATTCCTCGCTAGAATTGTGCCCATAGATTGTCGGTTTCCTTATGTCCGCTTCAAAGGGAAAATCCTCAGTTCATGTTAATAAAACTTAAAAATTAGAGTATATAATAGTAGCCGAACTAACTTGACTTGAATACAAAATTAGGAACCTAAACTGGCATAACGTTACCTTGACCCTTGGGTAGATAAATATAATATCATTGCCATGCAATAGTATATTTACCACCCTTTATCATTGATTATTAAGAGAGGTCACAGCTCCCACTGTGCAATTACTGGGAAACTGTGTAGACAAATATTGAGACACACGACGTGTTTGCTGTAAGGTTAGGGATTAATACAAGGCTGCGCATTGCAGAGAACAGAACAGACACAGCCATGAAGCCACTGTCACCGTGTATGTTGTACGTCTGCATCGCGATAGTCACAGCGTTGTGCCTGGCAGATACCTGTCCAGGTAAGTTGGCCACAAACATTTCTGAATAGTAAAATAATATATTGTACACCAGGGACAGGCTGGGCTGGTGGGGCAGAGGGGATTGCCCCCCAGGACCGATCCCATAGTGGACTACCATGGGCTGGATCACTGGGCCAGCTGCATTTTTTAGTCCTTTAAAATGTTCCCTATACTGTAGGCTGTAAAGTCGAATCTTAACCCTCGGGATACAATTTTCCAGCCCTCCCCTGTTCTACACATTTCACCGAGCTTTATATTTACCACGTACGTCCTGTTTTTCTAAAAGTTTAGCAAAGAATTCTGTTGTGTCTGTAAAAGTTTAACAAATGCTAAATTGCTAACTGTAACCAAGTGCCCCGTTATGGCTGTTAATTGGTTAACAGGACCCCTCAAGTCTATAGATATATGTACAAAGGTCTGTTTATGTTGGCTATTATTATAATTATTTGCTAATTTCTTAATCTAAAAATACCCCTTCACTCTGTCTGTGTCACCCCTAAGGGACACACAACTCCTGTCTAGGAATATAAAATATATATATATATTTTTTATTTTATTATGTAATTTTTTTTTGCTAGAAAAACAGATTTATACACTGTGTTACCCAGCAACAAATATTCTTTTGAGTACAAGTGAAGATCTAATTGATTCATATGCTAGAGTATAAAATATATGACAAGGTGGGTTAGGTAAATTACGATTGAGTCTTTTTGCGTTTTGCTGGACGAGGGGGGTTGGAAAGGAAGCAACGTATAATCCGTTTTTTCTCATTTTGAAATACCAAGAAAAAGAGGAGTAATGTGATATACAGTTAGAATTAACTAATATATAGGTTTAGTTAGTGCATCAGATGAGGTATTTATTTGCAATGTCTTATCTGCAATATATTTATTACAATTTCGGCTATATCTGTGTAAGTTTTCAGCATTCAAAGGTATAGCAATATTAGCAATAAGACTGCATGTGCCTCATACAGTCATCGATTTCGTAGAAAAGACGACTGACTTTCATTCACTACCGGCCAAAGATTTGTAGATTTGTTTAAAAATGTAAATCAGATAGTAGGAATTGTTCTGTGGAATATAGCACTTGATTCCATTAGTCGAATGTGCATTTAGGTCATCAAAGTCGATGTGGTAGATTTATCAAACTTTCTAAAAAAGGAAAAGTGGTGGTGTTGCCCATAGCAACCAATTAGATTCTAGCTATCTTGTACATTCTAGAGGATGATAACTACAATCTGACTGGTTGCTATGGGCAACACCTCCACTTTTCCTATTTTAGAAGGTTTGATAATTCTACCAAATGTCTTCAGGTTTTTTTATAGTGAGTTAAAGGCACATTTGGGCTATTTTGGGTATGTTCACATATCCTCCTATACCAGTGTTGTACATGCTTCGCACAAGGAGAGTGCCTTTATTTTTAGATACTATATTATTATTTTTTTAGCAAAAATAATATGGTATCTAGAGTCTGAAAGTTGTCAGACAAGTCTAAAAGTTGTGATACAATGCAGAGACACACAATACAGGCATACATCTACAGTCTGTTTTCAATTATACAAGTTGCACTTATAAACTGCTCAAAACACAACAAAAATATTCATGAAAATTTGAAATATTCATAATTGGCATATCTTGGAATTCTTGTAGTAGTCCTAAAAGTTAAATACATTATATGATTATATAATATATAGTGTATATATATTATATATATATATGGTTATATTTATCAGTATTATTATCATTATCATTAGCAAAGAGACACCATTTTTCTTTTAGCTTTTATTATATTTGATTTTCCAAATTAGATAACTTTCATTTATTAGCATGTTCTGCAGCTTGTTTGTTTTAGAAATACCAGTTATAACAATATAATAAAATAAAAATACTTCCCTTGCCAAAATAATCTAAAATAATATATGATATAATTATATAAGATTTCTGGCCTCTCTTGCTGACGTTGAATATATGTGATACTAGGCATTTTTATTTTGTTACCCTCCCCACAATCCAAGAACATACTAATTAGTTAATTGACTGCTGACAAAATAAACTATCGTGTGTGTGTGCGTTAGGGAATTTAGATTGTAAGCTCCAATGGGGCAGGGAGCGATGGGAATGACAAATATTCTCTGTACAGCGCTGCGAAATTGGTGGCGCCATAAAAATAATGGATGATGATTATGATTTATACAGTTATAACACAGCAGTAAACATTCTGTCTTACATTAGAAGTAAAGGTCCTTGAAGTCGGCGATTCAAATAGACTTACGGTCCTGCAAGGATGTCGCGGACCCCCTGGCGATCAGGGACTGCAAGGACTTCCTGGACAAATGGGTAGCAAAGGTAACCTAACATTAGCAAATATTACCCAGATCGTACCCTTTAAAATTGAAGGAAAAATGCTGAGTTAAAGTGTTGTTTGAAATCAGGATCATACATAAAATACAAATTGCCTTATAAAAAAGTAACTAATATTATTCACACATATATATATATATATATATATATATATAACAGAGACTTTCAGAGAACTTGAGATGTTCAACATTCTGTACAGTTTCATGGGAGCTTCTGTTCTCTGTTATCAGCTACTTCAGACATAACACTGCACGGAGGGCTGATTGGTGCCAGAGTTGGGATTTTTACTAGGTGAGGGGGCTTTTATGGCAAATTATCTGGGATTTATCAACCAATTTGAAAACTGTTTCTAATGTAGAATTACAATATGTTTCCAAATGATTTAATTTTACTTTGATTCTCTTTTTTCATCTAAAAGGAGATGCTGGGAAACAAGGCATACCTGGGGATAAAGGAAACACAGGTAAAACAGGAAAATAATGGAAAACAATAATGTAACTAATGACAGCTCTAATTAGTGATGTCATGTACTCTCCCTGCAATATAACGTATCTGAAAGAAAATTTGTTTTTGTCTACATCCAAGTAAATTGAAAAAAACTGAAAAAAATCCCCTTTTCAGCCCATTTTGTGTGCTTCCCATGATCTAAGTGCTATTATTCTACGAGGGGCAATTATATGCGGGCCTCTTGCAAGGTTGACAACACCCCCGGCAACAGTTTACATAAATGATGAAAAGACCGCCAAAATCCAGGTTTCATAGGTAATTATTAAAGAAGAGACCTATTCATATCAGAAATGAACCCATAGTTTATGCCAATCAGGTGCTATCTCTAAGCGCATAAAGGACTTAATTCATTAAGGAACGTAAATCTCGACACGTGTTGTATTTTTCGTAAAAATGCCAGGCATACTGTTATCATGGAAATTGTATACCGTGTATGTTAATAGAGAGGAGGTAGCCATTTTGTTGACTACTCATGAGAATGCAGCCAAATACCAAGAACCAATATTTTGTCAAGGTGCATCAGGTCTCAGTAAAGTCACTAACTCCCAGTGAATTGTTAGGCTACTGTCTCAAGTATACTGCAACAAAATGTCTGCTTCGCCGTCTGTAAGGGATAGGACCACTTCATATTAAAACGTACAGACAAGTGAGAAAAGCTGGGCACAAAAAAAATAATTTTTCATTTTATCCACCAGCTGAATGGATGTTTCAGTAACTCAGAACGAGCTCTGTGTCACGCCAGTTTTATCTTTTTGCCGCTGTCATGGAAACATCTTTGTACCCCTCCCACTACGAGAAATAACAGGCTCAAGCCAAAATAGTGATATTGCTGAGTAAATGTAACTCAGTATATATTATCCATTAAAAATACACAAGCAATGTTAATATATGTATAATCGCCTGTAAATAATGTTTGCATAAACGAGTTCTGATGTATGAGCGCTCTGATGTCATCACTTCGGCGGAAATTAGTGGCGCTATATAAATAAATGGTGATGATGATCACTTCAGTGTTCATTAGGAAAATCTGCAGCCTTTATATAGTCATAGAACACCGCGGTGCCTTCTCATATCCTTATAAATTACAGTAAGAGCTACATCATTCCATATAGTAGTTGTTATTTTAAGTTATTTTCAGTTTTATGTTTAGCTCAAATTAAATATACTTTTATTTTAGGTGAAAAAGGAAGTGAAGGTATAAGGGGGCCTCCAGGACCAACTGGAGTACCAGGTGACTAAAATCTCTGCAACCCTACGTACAATTATAAACTGCAGAATTGTACCCAGTTAGAGCTAATGGTCTCATATTCTGACGTTATTTGTTGTGCTGTTTAGGGTACTGGTAATGCACATTATAAAAAAAGTATATATATATATATATATATATATATATATATATATATATATATAGTGGCAAAGAGGCATATTTGCCACAGTTCCCCTATAAGGGAACTGTTAAAAACACAGCTAGTCTGGGTTAAAGGTTCCCTAGGATCCTCTTTTAGCACACACACACACACACACACACACACAAAGGTGTTCCACATGGGTGGAATTAGTTTGCTTTGATTTGTTGATTTGTTATCCTCCACCCCAAGCACTAGCTTGGGGTGGAGGATAAAAACACTGTCTGTATGTGTGGGTGGGACCGATGCCAGTAAGTGGCCGGCTTGCAGACAGGGAAGTAATGTTTAGCCAGGTGAAGGTGGTGGGGAATTTGTGTTCCTTTTTCTGGATGACTGCTGTACCATCACTAGATATATTTATGTGCAGTGGTGGAAGTGGGAGGTATACGGTGGTACATCACACCGCTACTTCTCCTATTGCCTTCATTGTAACACTATCACATTCCAGTCCCTTACATTATATGTGCAATTTTCCTGTTTCACTATTATTACATATATACATACACACACATATACTATATACTTGGCCGTTCCTGCCATAAGGCGGGAGGACTTCGCCTTAGACGGCATCACGACTGGACTTCCTGCACCCCAGCCTTCTTCTTCATCTTCCCTGAACCTCCCGTCATCGGGAGCACTGTACGACATCCTAAATCTATGTTGCTATTCATTTAAAGCTTGGAAAGGCTTAAGTAGCCCCAACCCTGATCCTGCCCTAACCTGCTGGCCCCCAACCTTAACCTGACCCATCCCCAAAGCCTAGCCTAACATGGATCGCACACAGAGGGTGTCGATTTCAAGTGTCACGTAACAGCCCTGTATTTCACAGGATGTGTCTATTATATAATTTGCCTTTATATACTTTTATACATATCTTCTACTTTCCTCTCTTTTTACAGGAGCTCCAGGATTTCCAGGATATGGAGGAGCAAAAGGTAAACATATATTTTACAAACAATTTGTGCAAACATAATAAGCTACAGATCAGCCAAATGTACCAGGGGAAGGACTTGTGCGGCAATACAAATTATTATTTTTTTAACTGACCAACAAAAATGTTGGGAAGTTATATGGTCCCTAAAATAAATAGATGTGTTGTTTGTTCTCAAAGTGGAGATATACACCAGAGGAGTGTTGTATTCTCACAGTGCAGAGAGCCACCGAAGGAGTGTTGTGTTCTCACAGTGCAGATATACACCAGAGGAGTGTTGTGTTCTCACAGTGTAGAGAGCCACCAGAGGAGTGTTGTGTTCTCACAGTGCAGAGATACACCAAAGAAGTGTTGTGTACTCACGGTGAAGAGAGCCACCAGAGGAGTGTTGGGCACTCACGGTGGAGAGAGCCACCAGAGGAGTGTTGTGTACTCACTGTGGAGAGATACACCAGAGGAGTGTTGTGTACTCACGGTGGAGAGAGCCACCAGAGGAGTGTTGTGTACTCACGGTGGAGAGAGCCACCAGAGGAGTCTTGTGTTCTCACGGTGCAGAGAGCCACCAGTGGAGTGTTGTGTTCTCACAGTGCAGAGAGCCACCAGAGGAGTGTTGTATTCTCACAGTGCAGAGAGCCACCAGAGGAGTGTTGTATTCTCACAGTGCAGAGAGCCACCAGAGGAGTGTTGTGTTCTCACAGTACAGAGAGTCACCAGAGGAGTGTTGTGTTCTCACAGTGCAGAGAGCCACCAGAGGAGTGTTGTGTACTCACAGTACAGAGAGTCACCAGAGGAGTGTTGTATTCTCACAGTGCAGAGAGCCACCAGAGGAGTGTTGTGTTCTCAGAGTGCAGAGAGCCACCAGAGGAGTGTTGTGTACTCACAGTGCAGAGAGCCACCAGAGGAGTGTTGTGTTCTCACAGTGCAGAGATATACCAGAGGAGTGTTGTGTTCTCACAGTGCAGAGATACACCAGAGGAGTGTTGTGTTCTCACAGTGCAGAGCTACACCAGAGGAGTGTTGTGTACTCACAGTGCAGAGATACACCAGAGGAGTGTTGTGTACTCACAGTACAGAGAGCCACCAGAGGAGTGTTGTATTCTCACAGTGCAGAGAGCCACCATAGGAGTGTTGTGTTCTCACAGTGCAGAGATATACCAGAGGAGTGTTGTGTTCTCACGGTGCAGAGAGCCACCAGAGAAGTGTTGTGTTCTCACAGTGCAGAGATATACCAGAGGAGTGTTGTGTTCTCACAGTGCAGAGCTACACCAGAGGAGTGTTGTGTACTCACAGTGCAGAGATACACCAGAGGAGTGTTGTGTACTCACAGTACAGAGAGCCACCAGAGGAGTGTTGTATTCTCACAGTGCAGAGAGCCACCATAGGAGTGTTGTGTTGTGTTCTCAGAGTGCAGAGAGCCACCAGAGGAGTGTTGTGTTCTCACAGTGCAGAGATACACCAGAGGAGTGTTGTGTTCTCACAGTGCAGAGATACACCAGAGGAGTGTTGTGTTCTCACAGTGCAGAGAGCCACCAGAGGAGTGTTGTGTTCTCACAGTGCAGAGAGCCATCAGAGGAGTGTTGTGTTCTCACAGTACAGAGAGCCACCAGAGGAGTGTTGTGTTCTCACAGTGCAGAGAGCCACCAGAGGAGTGTTGTGTTCTCAAAGTGTAGAGAGACGCCAGAGTAGTGTTGTGTTCTCACAGTGCAGAGATACACCAGAGGAGTGTTGTGTTCTCACAGTGCAGAGATACACCAGAGGAGTGTTGTGTTTTCACAGTGCAGAGATACACCAGAGGAGTGTTGTGTTCTCACGGTGCAGAGAGCCACCAGAGGAGTGTTGTGTTCTCACAGTACAGAGAGCCACCAGAGGAGTGTTGTGTTCTCACAGTGCAGAGAGCCACCAGAGGAGTGTTGTGTTCTCACAGTGCAGAGAGCCACCAGAGGAGTGTTGTGTTCTCACGGTGCAGAGAGCCACCAGAGGAGTGTTGTGTTCTCACAGTGCAGAGATACATCAGAGGAGTGTTGTGTTCTCACGGTACAGAGATACACCAGAGGAGTGTTGTGTTCTCACAGTGCAGAGATACACCAGAGGAGTGTTGTGTTCTCACAGTGCAGAGATACACCAGAGGAGTGTTGTGTTCTCACGGTGCAGAGAGCCACCAGAGGAGTGTTGTGTTCTCACAGTGCAGAGAGCCACCAGAGGAGTGTTGTGTTCTCAAAGTGTAGAGATACACCAAAGGAGTGTTGTGTTCTCACAGTACAGAGAGCCACCAGAGGAGTGTTGTGTACTCACGGTGCAGAGAGCCATCAGAGGAGTGTTGTGTTCTCACGGTACAGAGATACACCAGAGGAGTGTTGTGTTCTCACAGTGCAGAGATACACCAGAGGAGTGTTGTGTTCTCACAGTGCAGAGATACACCAGAGGAGTGTTGTGTTCTCACAGTACAGAGAGCCACCAGAGGAGTGTTGTGTTCTCACAGTGCAGAGAGCCACCAGAGGAGTGTTGTGTTCTCAAAGTGTAGAGATACACCAAAGGAGTGTTGTGTTCTCACAGTACAGAGAGCCACCAGAGGAGTGTTGTGTACTCACGGTGCAGAGAGCCACCAGAGGAGTGTTGTGTTCTCACGGTGCAGAGATACACCAGAGGAGTGTTGTGTTCTCACGGTGCAGAGAGCCACCAGAGGAGTGTTGTGTTCTCACAGTGCAGAGAGCCACCAGAGGAGTGTTGTGTTCTCACGGTGCAGAGAGCCACCAGAGGAGTGTTGTGTTCTCACAGTGCAGAGATACACCAGAGGAGTGTTGTGTTCTCACGGTACAGAGAACCACCAGAGGAGTGTTGTGTTCTCACGGTGCAGAGAGCCACCAGAGGAGTGTTGTGTTCTCACAGTGCAGAGAGCCACCAGAGGAGTGTTGTGTTCTCACAGTGCAGAGATACACCAGAGGAGTGTTGTGTTCTCACAGTACAGAGAGCCACCAGAGGAGTGTTGTGTTCTCAAAGTGTAGAGAGCCGCCAGAGTAGTGTTGTGTTCTTGGAAACACCACAAGGGTTTGAGGACTTTTTAGGAGCATGAATATTTTCTGGTAGATACTACTGCTATGTTCAGTTTTTGAGAACTTTTATTATTACAGAATAATGCTTTGGTCACAATGTTGGTCACTGCATTTCGTAAAATTGTTTAGAAAACAATGTACTATTGTTTAGAAAATGAAATTGTTTAGAAAATATAACACTTGATGTAATATCTACAAAAACTGCATATTTATTAGTAACTTATTTTTCACTTCTCGCAGGTGACAAAGGTGACAAAGGATTTGTGTGCCCAAAAGAATTTAGTGGTAAGTATACAGTAGTGATGTCACTAGTTCCTGGTGAACAGGCTGCCTTCTCGTGCATAGTGATACGTCCCACAAATTGGGTGCCACTACTGTGTCAGTGATGCGTTTATTTTTGGGTCTTAATTTTGCTTTAGGTCAACCCGCCCTACATTGGCGTAAGGATTCCAGAGAAAAGTCACATCACTCAGGTGTAGATTTATCAAAACTTCTAAAATGGAAAAGTGGAGGTGTTGCCCATAGCAACCAATCAATCATTTATCTAGCACATTCTAGAAAATGATAGCTAGAGTCTGATTGGTTGCTATGGGCAATACCTCAATTATTCTTGCCAACTTTTCCTCGTAGTCTCCAGGGAGATCCCGGGGGAGGTGGGTGTGTGGGGGCGGGTCTTGACGAATTGCATCATTTGGGCTAAGATGATGCAATATTTGGTCATTAAGCCCCGCCTCTGCCACTCCTCTATCTCTACAGGGCCTGGATCATATGGAGCCGGATGATTTCTGTAGCCTCCCAGAGCCACTCAAATTTATAAAGGCAAGAGTTTGTTAGTTAGTTAGTTAGAACAGTCACAGATGGCATCTTTTAGACCCAATTAAATAGTGAAACATGTTATTAGGTTGAAAATAGTTCTCCCAAAGACTTCACAGAAAATGGAGAAAGATTTGTACTCTCTTTTTATCAGAGCAACTGCCTTCTATAGGTAAAAGAGGGGTGATTTGCACTCAAGACTATTTTGGCTCGGGTGAGTGTACCAAGGTAAGTGCTGCTTGATTTAAGAGCTATACAGGCCCTCATCTAATGCAGAAGGGAGAAGCATAGATATATTAATCAAGCGCTACAATCACTTCAGTAGTGTAGCAACAGAGGAAAATGAATTCTATGTAAATAATTGGACATGAAAAGGCCATAAGGCAGGATAAATGAGAGCGATAATAAAGTCAAAGGGACTTATTCATTAAGGCAAGCAAAAAAAAGAGGAGTCAATTTGCACCTTGGCAAAACCATGTGGCATTGGATGGGGGAGGTAAATATAAAATGTGAGATAGATTTATAGTTGAGGTCGGGCATGTCCTAGATCAACTTTAAATTTTAGTGTAAAAATAAACCTATCAAGTTATTGTGTGTTACATGAAAAAACAGCCAGTATTTTCTTTACGTGCGAAATAATAAACTAATTTGCACCCCTTGTATTGTAACATGGTTTGCCCAGGAGAAAATGTACTCCTTTTTTTTTTTTTGATCAGAGCCTCTGGTGTGCTTCCAAATCAGGTCACGGCTATCTTGTTAAAGATGTAAGGATTCTATGTTTAGGGAGAGGGAAAGATCAAAGAGACATTAACACACAATTTATTCATTAAAAACAGTATTTTTACACCCGCTTTTATTTAGATCAGTGAAAGCATATAAGGTATTCTTAGGCTTGATGTTCGCTGTATCTCAGTTCCTCTCTGAGGTCATTGTTGATATAGATAGGAGAGAACAATGTTGAAGTATAGAATTCTGTGTTGCACACAAAAATGTAATCACTCACAATCATGATAGAAAGAGAGAGCATGAATGGATCTCTCTTATGCAGACTCCGTTCAGTTAGCCTCCCCATCTGTGCCTAAAACAAGTGTGGTTTTTTAGATGGTTAATGGAGCGAAGATACAAGTCCGGTATTTGACGGACATGTACAAACGCGTTTCGTCACAGTCACATGACTTCCTCAGGGTGATGTCTTTAAATAGTCTCTGCGGTCCGGCTGTGCATGGTTGACACACAGGTGATCATTAAACTAATTAGCAGACTCTCCTGCTATGTGTATGAACGGAAACAGAAAATTGCAACCATAAAAATTATCCAGCAATGCTTACAACGTTAACAATAGCGTATATATAGAAAAGGTAGATACATTGCACTAATCAATACTCAAAATTCCATGGGGGGAAATAAACCGCAAACTAAACTGAAAGAGCAGAGATTACAAGTAAAGGAACAAATTAATTTAGGGTTGTGGATAAAGGCAAAAAGCTGTGTTATATGTCCTCCTGACGTTTCTCCGGTGATGCATCTGTGTAATAATGTAGATGACTCACACATGGTGACACAAGTAAGTATTATTTATAGTTAGTAGCAAAGCAAAATAATGGAGCAAATTTGCACTTTGGCAGTACCATGTCGCAGACAAATTTAGAGTTGGGAGTGGGCACATCCTCTGAGCTCTAAATTGCTGTGTCAAAAATAAAGCTGCCTGGTATTTGTGTGCTACAAGGAAAAGCAGCCATGCAAAAATACAGACATGCATTGCTCCCCTCCCCCCCCCCCCCCCGGATTGCAACATGGTTCATCAGATGCAAATTTGCACCTTTTTTTTTTCTTTTGCTATCCTCAAAACTCTAAATGCGGCCCACAGTGGGTGACTGACCACGCACTGAATATAAAAGTAAAAATAGCTTATCCAGAGCTCCTATAAGTCCTCACATTTATATATACCCCACATTCAGGGACACATCTAGACTAGCACAGACCCTGGGTGTTGCAGAATTCATAGGGTCATACACTTAATGTTGGGCCAGAAACTCTCATCATTATTCCATATGTATTCTGGATCACTTTTGAGGTTACGTGTTCAATGAAAATAATATGCATATGTAAATAGGACCCCAGATGTCTCATTCAGAAATTTATTCACAAGCACATCTGCTGCTATCTTTTCTATAATGACAACCATTTATTCTGTAACACCTTTACAATCATGTGAATAATACAGTGATAGCATTTATTACTCAGGTAAATGATCCCATTGTACGTTTGCGCTTTATCTATAGGTGCCAGGAACTGTGAGCAACTGAAAGACAAAGGTTTACATCTCAACGGGTGGTATACCATATACCCCGATGGGCGACCTTTGTCGGTCCTGTGCGATATGGACACCGACGGCGGAGGCTGGATTGTAAGTCATCAGGAAGCCCCCAATAAATGATCCACATACTAAGTACATACTAAATATTTTACCTTCTATGTTCATTTTTCTAGTATTCAATTAATGCGAACAAATAATTGTATGTCTGTGCAACCACATCAGTGTACAATTAAGACTGGGAACACTCTACAGAAGATTTCTCCAAATGTCAGATCAATAACCATTTTACCATTGGGAGAAAAAAAATGTCTTGATCAGCAGCCAATTCCTGTGTACACACTATACACGTTTTACAGGATTTACCGTCAGATCTGTGCTCTTCATCTGTCATAACCATCGGCTGAAAAGATGGTGACTCTGCACACTCCATAGAGATCTATGGACACTGCCGGTCCCAAGTGCGTACACACTGCAAGATTGGAGCGATATCGATCCATCGTTGAACAAGATTTTCAGTTTGGTTTAAAAATTAAATGAAACGATACGATGTGCTCTGGAACGATAATCGTTCATCGTTGGAGCTCACCCTTCTTCAGCCCCTTTATCTGTAGGCTACACATGAAGAGAAATGAGCCCGAGGGGTAAATGTATCAAGCTGAGAGTTTTCCGGCGGGTTTGAAAAACCAATCAGATTCTAGCTATCATTTGTTTAGTACATTCTACAAAATGACAGCTAGAATCTGATTGGTTGCTATAGGCAACATCTCCACTTTTCAAACTCGCCGGAAAACTCTCAGCTTGATACATTTACCCCCGAATGTCCAGACACACAGGAAAGTAGGCAATTCTCCTGCAAGGGCACTTACCTGCCTGTACTGTGGGCAGGGATATTCCGTGATGACATCTATATACAAATTACAGGACCACCAAAACTTTCAACAATAATTGCAATTAACAAGATCGGCAGAGAACACAGTGAAGACCAATGTATCACTTTAGCTAATTGATATCTGATCTCCGCACACACAGGTGTTTCAGAGGCGATTGGACGGTTCGGGGAATTTTAACCGTGACTGGGCGAGCTACCAGAATGGGTTTGGCAGCCAGCTGGGTGAATTTTGGCTTGGGAATGAGCACCTTCATCGTCTCACATCCTCGGGTAAGTCATTGCTAATCGCAATGGTCGCAGAAAGAGGGCTGATGACAGCGCGTAGTTTTTAACCATGTTATTCATACCTAACCACTCTCCCCGAATGTCCGGGAGACTCACGAATTCCGGGCAGGCCATTCTCCAACATTCTAGGATGGGAGCCTCCATGATGCCATTTGCGAAGAATTGCGCAATTTGGCCCCACCCCCTGCCGGAAAAATTACACTTTCGCGACATTGCCTAAATAGCAGCAGAAAGTGTAAATGGGTCACGCATGTTCAGATCCTACGAGACTGGCCATTGACAAGTGGTAATTTAGCTCTTGACACTTTGGGACAGTATCACCTAGACATCTGAGTAGGGAAGAGTCAACAGCTCTAATTCATCAGAAAATGAATATGTAATTGCTCACTGCACTTGCAATATTTCTGTGAAAGTTCATTACACATCCTTAGCACTGAATTTAATTGAAGTGATAGCCAGTGACCCTGCTCCAGGGCCGTAACGAGGGTGGTGCAGGCGGTGCCATCGCCCAGGGCGCAAGGCCAAGGGGGCGCAGCAGCCGCCCGCTACCTGCCTGCATACCTTCAGCCCTTAAGTTTCGCTTAAGTAATCTTCCTTTCAGTATTGCATAACATATTTCATTCAGAATTTATTTATTCAAAACAAAATAATATATATAATATATATATATATATATATATTAACATGTTCTTGTAAAAGGTCAGGACTCAAGCACGAACTGCGATAAGCGGCAACAGACAACCTGCTCTATCACCACTTTTTAGTAACTAGTACATAATCCTTATTTTTGCAGGGTCCTACCAACTTCGATTCGATTTAGAGGACTTTGAGGGGAATCGAACCTATGCCACGTACAGCGATTTCCGAGTTGAGGCAGAGGCTGATCAATACATCCTGCGCTATGGAGCGTGCACCGGGGGTACTGCAGGTAACAGGGATGCATCCTTTTCACCATATCCCCCTATACATCTTTGCAGAATTTAACAAGAGATCTGTGTCGTTAGCATTTCTAATTACGGTAAATCTTTTGCACTAGAGCAGGGGTGTCCAACCTTTTAGCTTCCCTGGGCCACATTGGAAGACGACGAGTTGGTTTGAGCCGCACATAAGATACACTAACAATAATGATAGCTGATCATCCAAAAAAACCATAGAAAACATAGTTAACATATATAATATGAGAAAAAAAGTTATATATATATATATATATATATATATATATATAATCACTTTTTTTTCAAATCCCCCTATACTTACCTTTCAATCGCCCTGTTCAAAAAATCCTCTCTAGTTATAATACTATAATCACTTTTTGTATTGTTTCGATGCAATATCAATAAAGTGCATTTAAGCCAGGCATTGTATATCAGGGTGCCCTGACCAGGCCTGCGGTACCTGACATATACACCACTGTGACCCCAAATTGTCACCTGTTTTGATAATTACACCACTATGTTAGTTAAGGGATAACAACTTATAATGGGCCAAAGAGAAGAATATATAATGCCCCATTAGTATTACAAGTAGAAGTATGTAGCAGGGAGATAAGGTCCATGATGCTCCAGGACCAGGTGACTTTTATTCACTTGTCAGCATCCCTTGAAATAATAAAAAAAATCCCCCTTAACTTACCTTTTAATCGGCTTGTTCTCCTGTCCTCTTCTCTTCTTTTCTCCAATTCTGTGCTGCTGATTGTTCTTCTCGTGCGGGTGACTCCTCTGTGCTGCGCTCCGCAATGGATGTTGGGCGTGATGACATCACGTCCGACATTCACTGCGAGCGCCGCACGGAGGAGGAGACAAGGGAGGGAGCCGGAGTACCAGCTGACGTGACCGCAAGGTAAGTTTTTTGGGGTTTTTTGCAGGATTTTTTTTTCCCATTAACAGCACTGCCCCCTTGCCACAACCAAAACTCCTTCTGGGCCACATTTACAGGCGTGCTGGGCCGCATGGACAACCCTGCACTAGAGATTGAAGTCAGCGCCATAGAGCATTTCATTTATAGTAGTCAAGCAGATAATGGAAGCGTGTGAGAATATAGTGTTTGTGTGTGCCAGGATTTACAATGATTGGCTTCTAGTTGTGGGACCGCCATTGGAGTAAACCCTACGATAGGTGGAACACAAGGATTAAGAGCTGGACAAAACCAGTTAAAACAACATTTGCAAATTTTCACTTACAATCACATCCCCTCATCCAGGAGACTCTGTTACTAGCAGATAAATCAGGGCATTGCCCAGGTGTAATAAAGGTTAAGAAAATTCTTTTACTAAATAGCAAAACTTACAGCAACACAGATCTCTGTCAAATGTCAGTTTCCAGTATCCGGTCCTCTCTCTCTCTTTTTTTTTAAAACTTTATTAATACTTTCATACTACAAAACATTCTACACAATAAACATATGAATAAGCATCTTGAGTTCTTTCACCATTTCATTCTAAGGGGGGGGGTTATTCAAATGTGCGGGATGTGCCCACAAACATCACAGCTGTCTACATTCACGGGTACTGCGGTACCCCAACATTGTGGATTTGCCGGTGCACCTCTACGAGGTGGGAACAGAGATCCACAATGCTGCATCAACCGTTCCAGAGGCACTCCGCGGGCAACTGAACCCCCCCCCCCCCATCCCCAAATAGACTCGTGAGCTCCTTTTAGAGATTCAATACTCACATTTCTGACACTTTTACGGTTTGATTAGATTTATTTTTCTCTGCCTAGGCGATTCACTGGGGACACAAAAGGACCAAGCATTTTCCACCATAGACCAAAACAACGACAAGTCTGATAAATCTGGACAAAGCTGCGCGGAATATTTCAAAGGCGGCTGGTGGTTTGAATCCTGTCATTTCTCCAACCTGAATGGGGAGTACCTGAAGGGGGAACACGAAATGAAGGGCAAAGGGATCATCTGGTATAGTTTCAGGGGCAACTTTAATTCTCTAAAGTCCACAGAAATTAAGTTTCGTCCACAAGCTTAAGCCATATAATGAAAGAAAAAAATTGGATATCCAGTGTAAATATGACGACGCAAAACATTTAGTAAATGTAAGTTGATTTCATGAACGTACATGAAATCAACAGACACACTATATGAATGGCTTGTATTTGAACTAAACAGTCCCAACTTTTTTTTTCCTTGTTCCTTCGACTCTCAGACTAACTTACTTTTCTACAAAAATAGCCCATGTTACCTAGTTAACACAATCGGTGCTGTCAGCAACCGCTGATTAACGTGGACAGCTCCTGACACCCAACTATAAGGCGTCGTAAGATTTATATATGCAAAATATTTTAGGGAATTTCCAGGTTCCAAGTTTACTGCACTTATCTGTCAACTATAACGGATTGCAATATGCTATACTATGATAAGACATTAATCATTAGGAGACATTTAGACATTATATCAAATATCGCAAAATACATTTGGTTGCTCAGCAAATATCAACGTTATTCCCGATCAGCAAGTCTATAAAACGTTTAAGGCCATTCTTTGAACATCAGCTAAAAGCTACCTGCTTTTCTCTGTGCCCCAGAAGCATTGCCAAATCTGAGTATCAAAATAATTATTGGTGTAATATTATATATGTGCACGAAAACAGGGAGCGGGCAAAACAAGTAAATGATTAATGGAAAAGCTCAAAGAGTTTAATAAATATTTGCAGAAGTATGTTTTGGGTGTTTTCTACAGGTATTGTTAGGAATAGAGCTACAGGAAGAAAGAGGTTGTGTTGTGAGGATTTATTGAAAATCAACAACAGACGAAATAACGACAGAGTCACCGTACTGTGCAGGCAATAATTATATGTAAGATAATATGGGGATACACGGTGTAGCAGGAAATCTCTGGCAGTGGAGAGTCAATGGTAATGCAGAAGTGTCTCTGACACTGATTCACAATTGCAAACAGTCTTTAATATAAATGGTGTTCAGTTGAGGCAGATATGCGACAGGTTGATGATGGTAATATGGTCCAAAAAGCACAAACAGTTGGGCACTCAGAAAAAACAGCAGCACCACTGACTGGAGACCCTCAATGTGGATGGAAGAAATTCTGAACCAAGAGTAAGTACCGTTGTATGCAACTGTCGTAGAGCTACCTGTGAGTAGCATGTTGCAGATAGAGGAGGTGCCCGAAAACCAATCCAGGCGGTCTGTGCCAGAAATCACTGTACTCAAAAGCCTGAGTCAGGAATCAGTACCAACAGAGACGCAGCGCTAGATGTCACCATAATGCACAGCCAGGGATCAGGAGCAGACAGCAACCAGGAAGCTAGCAAGTAAACACTATCACTAGCAATAGTGAAGGGTAGTTCATGAATGATCAGTTCAAAATGAACTCATCTTCAAAGTGAACTAACTCATTTAGTTCACAACTCTGGCAAAGATTAGTTCATCAAGAGCTAAAACAAGTGGAAGGAGTTAGACAGAGATAAAGCACAGCAGCTCCATTTTCTCGCCTTTTTTCTACTCACCTTTTTTGTGTTAAAATCACTGTCCTTTTAGTCTTGATTCTGGCTTTTGTACTGGGCCCTGAACTCCCCTCTCCCTATACTCCTCATCTGTACTAAATATGCTACTGGGTTTGTAGGTGCTACAACAGCAGCACTGCTATTCAGATCGCTCATGTAATACTCATGAGTCAGTACCGCTAAAGTACTACAGATGGCGCTGCTGTGCTCAGACATTGTGTGGGACTCTGCGGAGCTGATCACTGAACTATATTGTCAAGAGTCATTCTCCTGGCTCAGTGGTTCATTTAGTTCACTGGTTCATTTAGATCATTTAGCTCACAAGTCACAGGATACTTTTCCTGTCAGCTCGAGACACAGAGCTAGCTGATTGCTGCATGCTATGTATTGTAGTTCTGTTCCACCATATATAGGGGGAGATGTATTAGTCATTCAAGAGAGATACAGTGAAAAAGTTATGGGGTTTTTTCTACTGTATTTTAAAAGCAAAAAAATGACACTTTATAATACTCTCAATTTGGGTCATCATCAGCTAGTTATATAGCGCCACTAATTCTGCAGCGCTGTACAGAGAACTCATTCACATCAGTCCCTGCCCCATTGGAGCTTACAGTGTAAATCCCCTAACACACACACACACACACACACACAGACTGAGAGACACTAGAGTCAATTTAATAGCAGCCAATTAACCTACCAGTATGTTTATGGAGTGTGGGAGCAAACAGGAGCAAATGGAGGAAACCCACGCAAACATGAGGGGAACATACAAACTCCACACAGATAAGGCCATGGTCAGGAATCAAACTTATCACCCCAGTGGTGTGAGACAGAAAGTGCTAACCACTGAGCCACCGTGCTGCCCATTATTCATTCTTTCTCATTTGCATATTATGGAAGTAAAAAATAATAATAATAATGGAAATGTTATTAACTTTGCAGAGCTCAACATGTCACTCCTAGTTTGTTACATAAGTGATTGCCCTTTTTAAAATATTAAAAATGATCAGACATATTAAGCATATCTGATTAATTTAACAGGACTATAACTCATCCAATGAGTTAGCAGTAGACATGCCTACTGCATGTGTAATGGACTAGGGGGTAAATGTATCAAGCTGGGAATTTTCTGGCGGGTATGAAAAGTGGAGATGTTGCCTATAGCAACCATTCAGATTTTAGCTATCATTTTGTAAAATGTACTAAATAAATGACAGCTAGAATCTGATTGGTTTTTCAAACCCGCCAGAAAACTCTCAGCTTGATACATTTACCCCTAGATCTATGTTTCCAATCACTTCACTCAGCAGTTGTTCCAGAACCAGTGAACTAAATCAGTGTTTCCCAAACTCAGTCCTCAGCTACCCCTAACAGTGCAAATTTCCCTTATCTCCTGGCTGGAGCACAGGTGTAATCATTACTGACTGATACATTGTAACACATCCACAGGTGGTGTAATTATAGTGTGTCAGTCAGTAATGAGTACACCTGTGCTCCAGCCAGGAGATATGGAAAACCTGCACTGTCAGGGGTACCTGAGGACTGGGATTGGGAAACACTGAACTAAATTAAGTAATCTTTTGAGTAAACTAGGGGGTAAATGTATGAAGCTCCGGGTTCTTCAACACCCGCGAGTTCGGCGTCTTCAGCGCTTAAAGTTAAAGCGGCGCTGCCTTGTAAAGGGAAGTTTCCCTTAAAGTTAAAGCGGCGCTGCCTTGTAAAGGGAAGTTTCCCTTAAAGTTAAAGCGGCGCTGCCTTGTAAAGGGAAGTTTCCCTTTACAAGGCAGCGCCGCTTTAAATTTAAGCGCTGAAGACGCCGAACTCGCGGGTGTTGAAAAACCCGGAGCTTCATACATTTTCCCCCTAGATCATAATGAACTAATCTCCAAAATGAACTAGATTTTCCATCACTAACTAGCAATACAAAGCTGGACAGCTAAGCAACTACCCCAGAGAGACCCCCAGTAGGAGCAGGTAAAGGATACGTCTCCAACAGTAATTGGTCTGCTGATCACCCCCAGAAATATATTTTCTCGTCACATTTACGTTTCAACATTTGTGTTTTGAGTTACGAACATCTTAATATACATGCAACCTTAAACTTAGTGTATAGGGCCTAGGATTTCCGCAGTTTTCTCTTCCTCCAAATAGTCTCTCCCTACACAACTCCAGATAACATCGACCCCCTTGCTTCTTTAAAATACTCCCATGCAGACCTGATAGCGCTCCCTTCTGAAGATGAACATACTTTTCTTAGTATACTCCATGTGAGACGGCCATCACCCCCGCCCCCCTCCCTTACCTACCCTACACCTCCTTCAATGCCCACCCCCTCCCTCTCCCGCCCCTTACCCATTACCACTTTGTTATATTGCAATATATTCTACTGTTTTGTGAGTGACATTGCTGGATTTCTACTCTGCTCTGTGATTATTTCAATCAAAATGCTTGTTGTCCAAAGTTTATGTCATTCATTCTTTATTATGCAATAAAATTTTGAGTTTAAAAAAAAACTTAGCGTATAGGTGTGTAAACAGCAGATATATATATATATATACGGTAATAATCATCAACTTGAAATATGACGCTTCTCAATGGGGCGTGCATAATGTGCGTCTGCCACTTACACGTGAACGCCCCCGATTTCTCTCTCTCCAAGCTAAAAAGGCCACAATTGTTAGGTACGCGCAGACCAAAATACTGGCGCAAGGTGTACACATGCACAGTCCATCACATTGTACGTGAAATGCAAAGGTTCTACGCGCAAATTCACTTGCATCCTACACTAAATCAGGACAATTGTACAATCAAGTAGAAATATGTTTTGTGTTCTGTGACTAGTAATGTTGTCATGTTATACTTATGACAGAGATAACACTACTTCACAGCTATTCATACTCTATGTTTATACAATACCTACAGCTTCTGTGCTTCATTCCTCTCTCCTCTATCTTCATTACTGCAGTCTGAGATTAGACCACATTTAATTCAGCCTAGGGGTAGCTCTAATAACTAAATTCACTAACCCAGCAACTGATCAGCCACCTAAAACAAAAGCTTAAGTAGAAAAAAAAAGCATAAGACAACATGACTCTATTTTCTGCTGTCCCCTTGAACTGTGGTACCCTAGGCAAGTGTCTGCTTAGTCTATATGGTACAGACTTGTGTACGAGTGCCCCTTCTGTCCACCGCTCCAGTACTGATACCATCACAGGAGTGTATTACTAATATATATCAAGTTTCATCAGGACATTAAGTCCGACATGTGTCCATTGTTTGTTACAGGGGTTCTCAACCTGTGGTAAGTGTATCCTCTAGAGAACCAGATTCAGGGGGTAACATGGCATGCTAAATGTAATAAAATAAAGGTTATTGTTGTATTAAAGAATAGCCACTTGGCCCGAGAGCCGGATCTCTGTCATACATGTACATACACTATATGGACCAAAGGATTCAACACCTAACCATTACACCAACAGGGAGTGTAATGACATTGTATTCAAATACATATACTTTAACATGGAGTTGGTCCCCCTTTTGCAGTGATAACAGCTTCCACTCTTCTTGGAAGGTTTTCCACACGATGTTGGAGTGTTTCTGTGGGAATTTGTGCCCATTCATTCTGTAGAACATTTATGAGGTCAGGCCCTGATGCTGGACGAGAAGGCCTGGCTAGCAATCTCTGTCCGTTTCATCCCAATTGAACTCATGACTCCAGTGCTGTGAGGCAGAAGTGCTAACCACTAAGCACCGTGCTTATTAATTATTCTCCAAATGCACTAATGTCTAGCAATAGTACATTCTAAATTCAACACATATCCACTAACTTAACATGTTATACATCAATATTTGCATATTTAGCAATAAAATGCAATTAAGTGGTCTTATGAGAAAATTAATGACAAGTAAATGTCTCTCCACTTCTCTATCCCAGAAACAATAGACTGTGATAGAAAAGGCTCCAGAATAAAGTCACTGGTGTCAGTTTTCCTTAGCTTTGTCAAACGTAAATATCTTTTAATGGTGACACTCTGTAGTATCCCTCACTTTTCTAATAAGCACAATCTCTATTCTGTCTTTTTCTCGGCAGAATATAACTTGAAGAATTTAGATGTGTACACACTCCTCCATGTTTCATTCTATTACACAGGCCCAGTCCTGCAGTGAGCCATCTCTCTTCTGTACTTCACTGTAATGAATGTCACTGGTCTCAGGTAAATGTTGTTTACTGCAGATTTTCACAATATATCTCAGTCTCTGATCCCTAAAGGTCTTCCCCTATCACTACCCCTGATAGTTTATCACAGTCCTGCAAAAGGGTGTACAAATTATCTTCGGGACTCCCCACCAAGTCCCTAACTACCTAATAACAAGATTCACAATACACAGTCCCATCAAACAATAAATAGACAGGGGTTACTTATCCATTTAGATTCTGTTTTTTCCTCAGACCTCTCACAGGAAGTTTCAGCTGTTTCTCTCACAGGATAGGGTTGACAAGTCTGACCGGGCTCGACCTCCTGAGACTCTTCTGTCCCTCCCGGCTGTTTCCTGATGGGCTGATTTTCTTAGGGGACTCACAGGGCTTTTCTGCTAACGACATGACAGGGTACTTTCCTGACTGGCTGACAGGTTTTTCCGCTGACAGGAACCCACTGCCACACTGCAACTGCCAGTTTAAAGTCATTCCTCTCACACCTCTCTCTTTTCCCTTGGCCTGCTGGGAAATGTAATTTTTATTTATCAATCCCTGACATTAGTGCACATGTGCGGGCCATCATGTCCACGGGCACTACAGATTTTACAACGCTGTGATAGGCAGCGCCAGGAAATGTTCAGTACCACAGAGTCATGATAAATAGACCACCCCAAGACCTGATTCCCCTTTCGCCCTCCCACCACACCCCCGCTCCAGGACCTCCCGGAGGCCACCTACAGAAAGTTGGGAAGTATCTAATAAACTAAAACATAGCTTGTAATTGACAAATAGAAATGGGTGCTTAAGCTAAATCATACTTGCCGACTTTTGGGGGGAGTATGGACGTAGGGGGCTGTGCTTGGCGGATCGCGGTATTACATCCATTAGGAACTGGGCAGATGCAGGGGGATGTCCTACTCTCCCCGGTAGTCCAGGAGACCTACCCGGAATTCAGGAGTCTCCCGGACGTTCCGAGAGAGCTAAATCAATACAGACAATATGAAGCTTCCTAACCTACTACTTAGTCTGACCTGAAGGCAGAAAGTGGAATTCTGAACCAGTTTTTCTGTATATATAAGTGCGTGTGTGTGTGTATGTATAAATATATATATATATTTGTGCAGATAACAGATACCACATAAAAGGGGGCGCATAACCCTATTCAGTATACAGTCACTAGGCGGGATAATTACACCCAAAGTCCAATGTACAGGAGGCAGCCAGTTCCAATACAGGTGGTGAGTCTGGAAAATCTATAAAGGAATAAAGGAAACACGGCGCCACATAGTGTATTACCACAATATATTAATGTAATAAGAGAGAGTAAAGTGGATGAGTCAGATGTGTACTCAAGGATAATAACTTCTCTCCGGTAGGGCTAATGAAACCGAAAGGGTGAATAGATATATACAAAAGTGACAGCACACTGTGTTCAATGCCACCAATGTAATCACCAATAAACATAAAACTGCGTACCAGATAATAGAACCAGAAGATGTATGAATCAGTTCAATGGAAAACTCCAAATCTGAGCAGCTGTTACCAGTAACGTCACTCATCCAAGTGTATAATTCTGTTAGGACTGTAACTTCAGCATCATAGGAGCAATATAAAAAAAAACTCATATAGTGTAATATTGTAAAACTCAGATTTTACTAATAAAATAGTAAGTATCACACTTACATAAAAACACAAGGTAACAAACATATATTGGTATCTTTAGGTACTCATCTGGGATGTAATCAGAGATGTATGCATAGATATCAATCAGCTCATATATAGATCTCTGCAGCGCTCCCACCACACTAGTACCACGATATCCAAACAGATGATGGAAAGGTCCTTAGACACCTCTCAACGCGTTTCGTCTGGTTAGATGTTCAGACTATAAACAAGTTACAGAGCTATCCCGGCACTGACTGTTAATGAGCGCACTGAGGCATTACATCCACCTGTGATCACACACACTTACACACAGAGATATATAAAAGGCAGGTATACAGTGTATATATATATATATATATATATATATATATATAGCAGCAGATAGATTAAAACGTGGCGCTCAAACACAGAATATGTGAGTAGAAATTAATAAATATCCAATATAGGAAAACACTTTCTTCATAAGATAAGGCAGTCTCCCTCCCAGATTACGGATGGTACTCCGATAATAAATAAATCAATATATACACAGATAGGAGGATGAAATGGCGCCAATATAGGTAGTGTTAGCTGGTAACAATCACCCAGACAGTCAATGATTATTGATATGCAGAGTATAAATCTTAGCAAGCTGGTACAGTCATTATTCAACAGCTTCCAGATACTCCAACTATATACCGAAATGCAGACAGAGAAAAGCAAAAGATGTGGTGTCAAAGGCACCCGTGATGTACAGTAAAAAATAGGTGGCAGCGTACCAAATAGATATAAATAAACAGCTTATCTGTGTCAGAATTATCTGAACGTAGTCTCCAAACAGCCAAGTGGGTCAGGAACCGATGTGTAAACTGCTTGTGAAGATATATTATATCCGGATCATCAACCACAGCAAATTCACTGCTTGCAAACTCCACTCAGCCTCCGGTAAACCACATCGCCCTTTATCAGAATAAGAAGATAACCCAGCTGCATAATTAACAGACATCATATATATATATATATATATATATATAGAATAGTTGCCAACTTTCTATTGTTGTAGTGTAGTGGGAGGGCAGAAGTGGGTGGGGTGCCGCGAATCCTGTCATCTTGGCCCCACCCCAATAAAAAAAAATGCCCTTTTGTTGCAGTGGACAGGGCCAAACTGACGCAATTCACTGCAGGAGAACTGCCTGCTCGCAATTTGGGAAAGTGGACAAGTATAATATATAGGGGTCTATGCATCAATAAGATGTGGTGCAACTAAATATGCATCGCTGCATATATTTATGCACCGTTGAAATGCACCATACCGGGCTGGTCTGGGTGCCCCAGTGAAGTAAACCCTGTGCTGCAATCTAATGTTCCTAATTACCAGCGGCCTAGAGCTGCTGTAACGGATTCTGTGAAGCCAGAGAGGCCTCACCAGGATCCTATAGGAAAAGACAGATGACGTTATCCTTCTGCACAACACAAAGCTTCATGCACCGCAGAACATTGCAGCCCCCACAATCTATAGGGACTGTGATGCTGCAAGATATTTGGATAAATTGAGATTTCTGTGAAATCTCCTCCATTAGGCAGTTAATAAATAGCGACAAAACTTGGGAACAGTTGTTTCTGGATGATTTAAGCGTCTGATCTGTTTGATGCATAGACCCCATAGAGATATTGTAATATATTTACAGTCATTGTCACTGGGCACTTTATGTATAACATACAACGATGTCCTATCATGATTACCAGGCAAACTTTGAAATATTTAACGATAATCTGTCACTTCATGATGACAGGGTTATTTTACACCATCAATTGCTTCCAACAAACTAACTGTCTCGACGTCAGCGACATGTTTCTGTAGACGGATTGCTGCGCGGTTGAAAGGTTACTTGATCTCCGACAAAATGGCCGCCGCTGTCATCCCTCCGGCAGACGCCGGGGACATTAGTATCGCGACGTCCTTCCGGCGGGAGTGCACATCACGCCGCGCTGGTGGAGGGAGGGGGCGGGGCGAGTATATAAGGGGGTGCGCACGCGCCCTGGCTTCCTCTTTGGCGTCGGCGAGGTGAGTGATGGCGGCGGCGGTGCGGGGTGGTGGCTCCTCCCGGCCGGGGGCTGACGGGCAGCGCTCTTACCGCTCTCTCTCTTCTCTGTCTCCCGCAGGTACTACAAGCCGCCATCATGGGCCGTAGACCCGCCCGCTGGTGAGTGATCTCCGCCGTGTGGCCTGGAGAGGCCTCGTCACGTGTCCCCGGCCTGTAGTGCGGCCCAGGCCGGCCGGGATCCGACATCTGGGGAGGGGGGAGGTGTGAGGGCAGGGGGCTGCCGTGGACTAGTGTACAGATCCTGATCACATTAAGGCTGCTGGCTGCTGTGGCACTACAGGTCCCAGCATATCAAGGTATAATGTACTGTACTGGCTGCTGTGGCACTACAGGTCCCAGCATATCAAGGTATAATGTACTGTACTGGCTGCTGTGGCACTACAGGTCCCAGCATTTCAAGGTATAATGTACTTTACTGGCTGCTGTGGCACTACAGGTCCCAGCATATCAAGGTATAATGTACTTTACTGGCTGCTGTGGTACTACAAGTCCCAGAAGACCAGAGCATCTTGTGTATTGCATGCTGTTTTGGGACTACACAGCCCAGCATCTCAGGGCACTGTGGGATTTGTAGTTCCACACTGCAGAGCATCTTTAGCCCATGTGGCCTTTTTCCAGGCACATTGTTACTCTAAAGCAGCCAAAAACAATACTTTGACCAGCCCTGAATTAATTAGATCTTAAGTCGTATCCAACCTTTGTGATGTTGTGGGTATCCTATTAACACTGCAATCAATATATATATATATCAGTCATATATATCTAATTTAGTTTGACCATAGTTGTAATACATTCATAGTTGTAATACATTTTATTGAGTGTTCAAGGAATCTTGTTTTCTCCTTAGATGGGATGACAGCAAATTAACACTGTAATCCAGTGGTCCCAAACTTTCTCAGTTTGAGGCACCCTTAAGTCAAAATAAATACCAAGTAGTCACTCTCCTTGTTTACCACCAGCCCTGTCCGTGGCACCCGTGTGAGATTGCTGAGGCACCCCAGGGAGCCGTGGCACACAGTTTGGGAACCACTGCTCTAATCTGTTGATTTTTAGCATGTTAAAATGTGGGGTTTGTTTGTCCGTCCTTTTTGTGGTTGGGTTTATTTCTAATGGTGACTGGTGGATTTTCTGCCTATGGGGTAACTATCCCTGTTTGTAGTGTTTAAGTTGAAGGGATGTCAAAAAATCTCAACTATCATCATTTGTATTCTATGAATTTTGTTGCTACAAGTGGAAGCTGTGATAATGACAATATAGTCATAGAATATGAAGTAGAAAGAATAATTGTAAAACAAGCTAAGCCAAAAGTTTAACTCCTTTTGAAGATTTTGAGCATTTTACCTGTTTCCTTAATGCTTTTAAAGCATTGTGTCCTAGAACAGGCTGAGAACTGCTAAGTTTATTTAGTTTATTTCTGTATTCGGTACTGTCTTGTAAATGGGTAATTCTCTTTTTTTAGTTACAGATACTGCAAAAACAAACCCTACCCAAAGTCCCGTTTCTGTAGGGGTGTCCCAGGTAAGCTGCTTTAACAACCTATTAATGTTCCTCTTATTAAAATCTTTTAATTCAATATCCGACAAGTGACTAATCTTCCTTTAAATATTAAGTGGTCCATTAAACATGTTGGGAATAACAAACTGACTGTAATGGGGTGTCTGCTACAATGAGCTGACAGTACTACAGACTTAAATTCCAGACATCCTTTAATACTATCAGTGTACTGAGATATTTATCCTTAAAATACATAAACCAGGAAGAGTTTAGAATCATTTTAGAATTTCATTAGAAACCATTTGAATTGTGGGTAACCCTGTCACAGTTTAGTCGTTTCCCCCCCCTATTGTCAGAACATTTAACGGCAGGTCCTAACTAAGAAGTACGTCTTAATTCAAATGGTTTGTTTTTGAAACAAGCTGCTGTAGGCTACAGTAATATCTAGCCATTAAATAATGGTAGGGAATTTTTACATATATATCAAGGAGATTGATTAGCCTTTTAAGTGTTTTGGCAGATGAATGGACACTAAGGCACATCTTTTATTCTAGATCCTAAAATCAGGATCTTCGACTTGGGTCGTAAGAAGGCAAAGGTAGACGAGTTCCCACTATGTGGACACATGGTCTCCGATGAGTACGAGCAGCTATCATCAGAAGGTAGGAAAGAGAATGTCTTTGTTATATGCGCAGGGTTGTGTGCAATGTACAACTTTCTTGGAAGTCCATTCTTAAAATGTAACAAATCTGAACTTGGGTGTTGACCAGTTTCCATATGTGTAATTACCATTAGGAGCTCCTGTCTGACATGCATTGAAACCTCATGTACTTCATGCAGGTATTGGATTGCCTGAAGGGTTAACATCTTGTACATGGCTCGTTCCATAGTTTCAGTACAAAATGCCTCCTGCTGGAAAGTGTATTAAAATTAACCTTTGCCCCATGGGGTACTGTGTTCCTGCAAACTGCAGTTTCAATGGAATGAGCCTTAAGAGTATTAAATATATTCCCCTACACTCATATAATGCCTATAATACTGAGCAACCTTTATAAACTCAGTCTGTAAAAACAGCAGCGAGTGTGAAACAATGCCTGACAACTATACAGTGTTCAGAGCCCTGATTGGCATCTTACTGTTCTCTGGCGCGGGGAAGGTCTTAAGAGCATTAGATTTCAGCAGAAGATGTTTGTGTTGCTTTATTTGTATCCTGCTCTACCCCATGACTGCTAATAACTTTGTAAACTCTTATAAATGGCCCCTACGGTCTCACAAAAATGGTTAAACTGCCCCTTGGCACTGGGCACCGGTGTATTGAACAGCTTAGATATATAATGTACTTGCAGTTACTTAAGCCGACCAGCTTTTGTTGTGATCAGAAGGTGGTGTGCAATGGCTGCATACAGTAATATCCCTGGTTGTGTATGTGCTTTGTCACCTCGTACAAAGTGCTCTAAGGGACCTCGGAGACAGCGCTGCCACTTGCCCCAAACTGTTAGTCGGATTTATTCTCTGTACTAATATGTAACTGTTCTCTCTTCAGCGCTTGAGGCTGCCCGTATCTGTGCCAATAAGTACATGGTGAAGAGCTGCGGTAAGGACGGCTTCCACATCAGAGTACGTCTCCACCCGTTCCACGTCATCCGCATCAACAAAATGTTATCCTGTGCTGGAGCTGATAGGTAATACTCACTGGTCTCCAAGATGTGCCCCAAATAGTGACAACTTGTGTAGTATTTAAGGTGACTTTTGCCTTCAAAGGCCTGGTCTCTGATGGAAGTCTTTACATGGGTCTAGTTCTTAAACTAAATCTGTTTGTCATCCTAATGTCTATGTTGGCCTCTCTGCTTTGCATTAAGTAAGGGTGACTGTGACCCGTAGACTTAGTACACTTTCTGTTTTTAGTACATTATTGCTTGGCTTCTACTCCATAAAATTCTCATGTGGTTTCTTTAAATATCCCAATTTTGGGTTTGCAGTCAAATAAGCCGACCGTCTTCTGCCGTCATCAGAAGCCGGTGTGCAATGTCTGCATACAGCGACTTCCCTGGCTGTGTATGTGCTCTGCGCTCCGTGCAGAGTGCTCGAAGGGGCCTCGGAGACAACTGTACAACACCACCCGTTAGGAGTTCTCTAATGCTCATTGCCCCCTCACAGGCTCCAGACTGGTATGCGCGGTGCCTTTGGGAAACCTCAGGGCACAGTGGCTAGAGTCAACATCGGCCAGGTCATCATGTCCATCCGCACCAAGGCTCAGAACAAGGAGCACGTGGTCGAGGCTCTCCGCAGAGCCAAGTTCAAGTTCCCAGGCCGTCAGAAGGTAACGTGTTCAATCATTTCCTCCTTAGTGCTTTGGGAATACAGGCTTTATTTAAACCCAAATCCCCTGCTTACTAATGGTAACTAACCCACAGTTGGGCAGCCTCCAATCCGTCCCTTGTGTCATTCAGTAGACATCAGATTTGTAACTTGCAGCCAAAATGACTGGCATGAAGATCTTACTGGCATGAAGATCTTACTGGCATGAAGATCTTACTGGCATGAAGATCTTACTGGCATGAAGATCTTACTGGCATGAAGATCTTACTGGCATGAAGATCTTACTGGCATGAAGATCTTACTGGCATGAAGATCTTACTGGCATGAAGATCTTACTGGCATGAAGATCTTACTGGCATGAAGATCTTACTGGCATGAAGATCTTACTGGCATGAAGATCTTACTGGCATGAAGATCTTACTGGCATGAAGATCTTACTGGCATGAAGATCTTACTGGCATGAAGATCTTACTGGCATGAAGATCTTACTGGCATGAAGATCTTACTGGCATGAAGATCTTACTGGCATGAAGATCTTACTGGCATGAAGATCTTACTGGCATGAAGATCTTACTGGCATGAAGATCTAGAACTATTAACCGGGTTCTTGAAATTTTGAAGTCTGATTTGCACTTTGGTGGTCTGTGTTGGTAAAAATAGTCTGTAGTTAATAGTACATGATGTAATTGATCATAGGATTTTCTTATTATGCGGAAAGTAACAAAAGCGTTTCCTACATAGTGTTTAATATTTCGCTAGCTTTTTGGATCTTAGGATGGGATGATTCACTATTTTTAATGAATACTAATAAAATGTAGCTTTATAAGCTGATACACCTCCGTCCATCATTTCCTGAGTGCCCCTTTCAGTCACCTTTCTCCTTACAATATTGTAATTCTGGTTCTTGGGTGCACCCTCAGGGGTTTTATCCATATTTAAATACCCTGAATAATGAGTCTTAAAATAGCTCATAAGTTGGTATGGTCTTGGATTTACCTAGTGCGGATATATTTATTTTTCTTTGTCTACAATGCTGACGCGGGTAATGTGTTCTCTCCCCAGATCCACATTTCTAAGAAGTGGGGTTTTACAAAGTTCAATGCAGAAGACTTTGAGGACATGGTCGCTGAGAAGCGCCTGATCCCCGACGGCTGCGGAGTGAAGTACATCCCTAACCGAGGTCCCCTGGATAGCTGGAGGGCACTGCACACCGTATGAGGAACCAAGACACCTTTTAACTGGCCCTTGTTCTTTTGAGATCTTGTGTCAATAAAGTTCTATGTCCATCCTGTTTCTAGGTGTCCGTTGTATTAATGTTTTCTGCACATGGTAAACGTAGGTCATATGTACCCTGCACCAGTCTTGCAGCCGGTGACTTGGTTCTACATGAAAAAATCATACATGTGGTGGGAAAATCAACGCATAAGTAGCTTCAGTAAATCACTGAATATCACTGTTTTATAATTCAGGTGAATGTCAATGCTGGGTATGGGTCTGTGAATGGGTTGGTAAGAGGCTGTTATGTAGTTCTTGTGGCCATATGCTCATGATGTATCTTGACGTTTATACCTCTAGCACTGGAAGGGGTAACGTAGTAATCCTAATTTGGATGGTGGCTCCATTAGGTACCGCTGTCATAGCAGCTTGTCCTTGTACAGGATGCATGTGTCATGGGGTAGATGGTTGCAGGACAGGACCGCTGTTGGCTCAACATTGTAATTACCTTTTGACCTTAACAGTATCGGAGCAGCCTAGACATTTAGTTACCTCTATTCACTGACTAGGAAGGTGATTGGCTGGAAGTGGCTGCTGTTGTACAGTAGCTGTATCTGGATGATCCGCAATGGACACTTAGCTGCCGCTTTTGGTTGCCACGAGTAGTAGTCTTGTAGATTAAAATATGTCCCAGTTTTCTATTTGAGGCTGACGTTAGATGAATGCTAAATTTGACCTCTTATGTTAATGATTAGACCAGCTCAGTATATAAACACTTTATTGGTGACACAGTATGAAAGAATCAGCGCAGTATTTCATAGTTCTCGGTCCAGTACGGGGTCTGCTCGGAGATTTACTTCCACTGGGAAATGGTCACTGACCTCCAGGGCCTGAATGGGGAAACAGGACGTTATATTAATGGTATCTAAACTCTCCAGCATGGTGCAACGGATTCAGTGGTTTCATCGGTGACTTGATTGATTCCAGTGCAATCATTTTGTTTAATGGATTTTTCCAAATGTAAAAAATAATTTGCACCAGGAGGGGGTGTGAAGAAATTGGGCCTCCAAACAGAACCACAGGGAGACGTAGGTCTGGCCCCCAGGGACTGATTTTCGTCAATGTGAGATTTCAAAGCCCTGGCACTGAGATCACACCCTGTGGCTCGCCAGTTGTGAAACTACAATCCCCAGCATGCTGCACCAGCTACTAGCTGGCATGGAATTCTGGGACAGTGTTACAGCACCTGAAGAGACAGGTTGGCCAGGCCCACTCTGACCTGCTTCATTACATCAGTGTGATAGTGTGCTCTCCTAGAGTGTTCTGCATGTTGGGTACCTGTTTTATCAAGGACTGTCCTAGGGTGGGGTATTTTTAAAACAAAAAAAGAGGAAAGTGCTTCAAAGTGGACATCACAGTAAATACTTTTTTTACAACTCAAGTAACAGTCTAAAACTAATGCAGCAGTTCCCAAAGTGTGTACTGCAGCGCAGTCACGGGTGCCGCAGCCAGGAAGAAAACAAAAACCCTTGCCAATCCTGCAGCACCTGGGACCCAGCATCCTTCTCGTTTCTCACTGTCGGGGTTGACGTCATCACGCCCAACATTCAGTGAGAAGTGGTGGGAGAAAGGAGGATGCTGGTCCCGGGCACTGCCGGATTGGTAAGAAGACAGAAGAAATAAGGCCAATTATGGTATTAAAGAAAGGGGAGGGCAAATGGTGATGGGAAACAGCGATGGAGGGAGGATGAAGAGGGGCACAGTGGTGATTTTTGTACATTTTATTTGATCTTATTCATATTAGTATTAGCTGTAAATTATTCTTTGACAGAAATATAATTAAAAAAATATACTTTTTTTTTTCCCCCCTTGGATTTATGTGTATTATTTTTGCAAACCACTTACTAAGTATTTCTGTCCTGACCTAAATACTAATGTTTTGACCCAACTACTTATAAAACGGGACTGCTTGGTAATTATTTTGGAGGGGTGCCTTGAAAGAATTATGGAGACTCTAAGGGTGCCGCAAACTGAAAAAGTTTGGGAACTAATGTATTAACCAACTAAAACAGCTGGGAACTCTAAAGTAGATTAACTGTACAGGCAGTTTATTAGTTATATGGCAGCAAGCAACATCTGATTGAACAGCTGCTCTGGAAACCAGTATGTTTTACGGTTTACCCACTTATGCAAAAAAACATCTCCAGTTCCCTCCACCTGTCCTTACCTCCTCCTCAGATAATCCAAACTTCTTCTTGAAATTGAAAGGTTTGGCAGAACCTGGCACAATCCCTTTGAGAAACTCTTCTCCGTGTACCACAATCCTTGGCAAGTCGCATATGGAGGAAACAGAAGGGTTAATGTACAAAGCAACACAAAATGATAACGTTACTCTTGTCCCTCCCCTGTAGTTACCGATCATAGGCGCAGTGCGTTTTCTGGGTCACAGTTGTGTCGTCCTTGTCCCCTATCAGCCAGTGGAAAGTGTTGCTGCTGCGGAGCTGAATATTCCGCCATTCTTGTTGCGTCACATAGCCGCATGCTGCGTTCAGGTCTCCGAGTAGCATGATGCTCTAATATAACACAAAATATATATACTTGTGCATCAGTCCTATTCTGTGTTACCCAGAGCAATAGATACCCTTCATATGTCACAGTGAAAGAGCTTGCTTTTTAATTGTATCTGTCATCTATCCACAAATTGGAAGCAGCCATCTGATATTTATTAAATCGTAGGTCATCAATTGGTTAGGAACCAGAGACATCGCAGGCAAATTGTGACCAGTGCTTCTGAGGAACGGCTCCTGCAGAACTGAATTGCAAAATTATTTCCTCATCCCGGATGGCTGCATCCTCTTTGTGTAGGTGATGATCCAGTGTAACAAGGAAAAATATTTTTCAAGCTTCCTATAATTCTTGCGCATTAGAAACTCAAAACTACAAGTTATAAATTTATGCACGCATGCAAAAAAAAAATGTTTTACTAAAAAATAACTTCTAGCCAATAATAAAGTAGTTAATATGAAATAAATGAGAAATTCAACACAGAGCCATTGGTGCAAATTAATAGACTTACTCTCTGTGATTAATATTCAAAAAATAAGCCCTGCCCACTTATCACAGGACTCATGATAGGGTTAAACTGAATATCCATGGTCTGCAACTGTAGACAATTAGAATAATCACATTTAAAACATGGGTGCAAAGGAAAAAAGATGTGTCCCATAACAACCAATCAGATTCTGACATTCTAGTGCAATTTGAAAAAGGCGAACGTACACATCTGATTGGCTGTTTTAGGACACATCACCTTTCTGCTTTGTGGTAGTTTTCATAAATGCCCCCAGTAGTGTTTAAAAGCCAACCTCAGTCCTCCAGCGCTTTTTCATCTCCAGCATTACTTCCAGGAGTCTGTTAATCTCCTTCGCTGCTTCCCTGGGACAGGTGTGGTGAGACATCAGTACAAAGTCTTTGATTGCTGCAAGGTTTAAAGAAGATGGATGTGATGCTTAGCTTTGTCCCAGTACTCTTGTAACTACAGGTTGGTTTAATAATGTGAGTGTTCTAAAATTCTAATCTTGGGCACGGTGGCTCAGTGGTTAACACTTCTGCCTCACAAACACTGGTAAGTTAATTGGCCACTGACAAAATTAGTCTTTATGTGTGTTAGAGAATTTAGACTGTAAGCTCCAATGGGTCAGGGACAGCTCTGCAGAATTGGTGGCGCTATATAAATAAATGATGATTTTATGGCTACTGGTTGATCTAGTCCTGTGAATGTTCTGATTGGCTACAGGTTGATCTAATACTGTGAATGGTTTAATGATCTGCCTGGCTCCATGGTGTTCTAATGCTCCGATTGGCTATAGGCTGTTCCTGTGGACATTCTAATGCTCTGATTGGTTACAGCCTGGCATAGTCCTGCCAGTCTTCTAGTGGACAAGGTTGATAGGACTCCTGCATGTTAGACTTCCCCATCATCATTGGCTGAGTATATTAAGAATAAAAGCCATCTGGGTAAACGTAGAACAACTGATGACAACCTTGGCTCTCTCTGATTGGCCACAGCGTCAACTCTGACAAATAAACTCATGGAACTCAAAGTCTTTAACTTCTTGATGTTATTCTTTGGTTTAGTAATGGAATATTTTTGCATGAAATTGCTCCCCAAAGCACATTATTTTGTGGATATAGCATACAAGGAAATACGTCACCTCGTATATACAATTTCTATATATAGCAGGTAGATCTTTCTCATGTGAACGACTAAAATGTTGCGGTGGTCCTACTCATTTGCTACATTGGCATCTAGAAAAACTGACCTGCATGTATGTAACCTGGTCCTTGTGTGATTATTTTTTACATAATGTGCAATCTTATGGTTTTAAAAAAAAAAATTTAACGAAAGCTGTTAACCTGTCCTTGGTGAATGGAATCGGACCATGAACGGTTCTCTTGCAAAGGCTTCTGGGTGATCTGGATTATCTTCCACGTACTGATACCAGTCGATCACTTTCACCGTGTCGGTTCTACCATGGAACAAAAGCCACAATTACACCTCAATGTCAACAACACGGGGTCCTGTTGGGTACAGGCAATTTCAGTGGGGTCATACGATGGGCAAAGCACTGACTCAAAGACTTGTCAGGTCAATAGAAGTCCGAAGACGTCTGTCGACATGATTATGAGGTCCTCAAATGTCTCTATCTGCACTATGGATTCCATGCGTCCATTTCAAGCTCTGCTTCGTAGGAGCTGACACTCCAAAAAGCCAGAATAAGCATCACACACTTGAGTGGTCTGACTAATCTGCTCTGTATCTCGCCTCTTTCTCTGATATGGCTCCATGGTAAACTAACCATAGATTGACCGACCATACGGCTCCCACAACTGGAGCCACTGTCCACTAGCTACTTAAAATAAATCACACATTAATATTCAGTCACAGAACTAATGGCTCGGAGCTGCCATTAAAGGTTATGGTTTAGTTGGGTTCAGATGACGTCTACCCCCGTTGTACCTGTAGATAAAGACAAATTGTTCCTTGTAGCTATTCTTCCCCAGCCTTTTACTCTCCAGGTGCTGGTAGAGATGGCCACTGTCGTATCTACAGAAGAGCAGAAGGACGAAATGAATGAGGAACAAAGGAACATCAGATGTAGCTGGTGCAAGTGATATGACAGAAAATCATATTGTAAGATGCATATGAAAGGGGCTTGCTTAACTTGTTCCGCACCCCCGTACTGTACACCAGGCCCTGATCTGGCTCTCTGAGTCTTAGTGCAAAGGGTTGCAAGAGCAACATATGTGTGACTCTAAAAATACAGACACCAGTTGTGCGCACACTCAGTGCATCGATTTTGCACGGATAAATGCACTTATGTGCATCTCTTAATCAGGGCCTTAGTTCCTCTTTTCCTTTTCAGTGTTTATTCCCTCCCGTGTCTCATGAAACATGCAAGTCTGATAATAGAATGTTGTTATTTAGTAGAAGATTGTGATAACAGTGATCCCCAGCATGCACTTGGGTCTAAGTTTGCTTTTACCTGTTGATCTCCGTTACGAGAGACTGAACCGCTTCCCCTTTCGAGTCCCGGACTTCTTGGATGACGCTGATGTCACAGCGTGAAATAATCTGTAAGGAGCAGAGTTTAGTTCTCAGAGCCAATGACTAGACCAGGCCTGTCCAACCTGCGGCCCTCCAGGTGTTGTGAAACTACAAGCCCCAGCATGCTTTGCCAGTAGACAACCTGTTGATAGCTGGAAGGGCATGCTGGGACTTGTCGTTTCAGAACATCTGGAGGGCCGCAGGTTGGACAGGCCTGGACCAGACCATGGAAAGCCAGACGTCCTAGGAATTATTTCTATTTAAAGACCTCCTGTCTACACATAATGGAGGGTTGAAGAGACTGAATGCTGTCAGTTCTGGGATGTAATCGGCTGACATTGTGTCTGCCTCCGTTGTGTGAGGGCAACAGGTACAATTTGTTAAGCCGAGATTAAGGCCAATGCTAACTCTGCAAAGAAATCTTTTCACTTAAACTTGTAGCATCTGAACCTCCACATGTTCTATTAACAATTTGCAATTTATTAGCTCGTTAGCCACTCTATAGATCTACGGAACATTGCTCTGCTCCAAAGAAAGATACATATTGATACATTTTGCATAATCTAATAAGAATTCAAAAATATCCACCAAGCTCAATTTATGTATCTACTTTGCTTCTTAAACATCAATAAGTCTTAAGGGAACCCCAATACTGCCAAATATTTCTCATAAGAGCTCCAGTAACGCCAGTTCTTTCTAATTTGCAACACATAACACCCCGTAAGGGCTGATGAATAAATTAGGGTCACCCACCTTCACTAATGCACCCATAATCTTCTTGTTGGATGCTTTAGCCTCTCCAAAACTCTTGATGTTAAAAGCACAGATTTTGAAGGTGGCCGCAGACACTTGCAGGCCCAGCATTAATACCAGCAGGGCAGGGATTTTCATCGCGCAGCTGTGGAAACAGCAGAGCTTGCAATCTAATCTATACGTTCAAAACATATATTTACTTTGTGGGTACCCTTAATGAACAGCACTTACCGGTTTGTTCTGTATAAACTCATTTGCTTGAATGATCACCTAGCGGAATTACAAAATTGTTTCCTTCCTTCCTGTTCAGGAGCTTGCCATCAAAACAGTTTGAAGTTCTTGAAGATCCATCACAAAGCACTCATCGAGTTGAAGAAATAGAGGAAGAGATGTCAGAGTTATTTCAATAAATGATAGTTCTCCGCAGGACCAGACGAGAGATGTCCGGACCCCGAATTGAGCAGCTAACACAGGAGCTACAAATCAAATTGGTCTCCAGGGCTTTGAAGGTTGGGCACAGTAGATGTTACGAGTGATCACAAACAGATCAGGATAGGGGTCTGTGGATGAAGGACCAGCGCAGTAGATGTTGTGAGATCCCAGAAGGTCCAAGGAACGTAGAACTCTTGGTAAATGGATGTTGAACCAGCACTGGAGATGTTATGAATGTTCAGGTGGACCAGATGATTAGACAGGATGAGATTCTGGGTCACTGGATGATGAACCAGAACAGTTGACACTTTCTATGTTCAGGGGAACTAGAGTGTTATATCACACACACACAACTGTGGGAAGAGATTTGGCTGCTGTGTCAGGTGCACAGTCAGCAGGGAGCTGTCTCTGGAACAGAGGAGAATAGACCGTGCATGCAGCCGGTGCCTGGCTGGGGGAACAATGTCCCCACAGTTTTTATACTGCTTCTACAGCTTCTATCCCATGACGACCTGGTGCCCGCCAACTAGCTTATCATTAATCCCTGGCTACAGGTAGGGTAGGTAGGAGCTCCTGCTGCAAAAGTCCAACAAACTGTAAAGCTTCTTTCCATGAATCTAAAATAAGGTTGGAGGGGAGAGGACTTTGCCCTAGGTCATCAGATTCAGAGGGGGATTTTACACTATCATTTTTAATCACTGTTATGGATTTACCTTCAATTGGCATCTTAAATCAGTTAATTATTATTATTATCGTTTATTTATAAGGTTAAGTTAGGCTCCTTTTCCCTAGATCACAGTTTGAGCTCTACATAGAGTACAGGGTGTGTATTGACTGATACATACACCAATCAGTCACAGCATTAAAACCACTGATAAGTGAAATGGATAACATTGATGATCTCGTTACAATGTCAGCTGTCACGTGGTGGGATATGTTAGTCAGCAAAGGAACAGTCAGTTATTGAAGTTGATGTGTTGGAAGCAGGAGAAATGGGCAGTGTATGGATCTGAGCGACTGCGACAGGGGACAAACTGCGATGCTAGACGACTGGGTCAGAGCAACATGTCTTGTGGGGTGTTCCTAGTATGCAGTGGTTAGTACCTACCAAAAGTGGTCCAAGAAGGGTGGGCTTAGCCCAAGTACAGTATGGTAGCGTAAAATGTAGAGGTAGAAGCAGCCAGGAGGTATCTGTTGTGCCTGGTCTACCCCTGGTTCAAGATCTGTTCTAATAATGATGATCATTACCATGGACCTTGCTAATATCTTAGCTACCAGCACTAGGCTATGACAAGTTGGGTGGGTGACAAGGCGCAGCGGGGGGGGTGCCCTGTCATGGTGTCAATCAGCCCCAGCATGGGACTGGATTCCATAAGGGATGGGGCCCATGGAAAAAGTTTTAATGTCATTCTCAATGCTGCTCCTATAAGCACAAGTGTCCTTCTCCCAATGTTTGTTTTTTAAGCGAAGGATTGCCAAGCAGCAAGAATAAAACCAATACAATGGTTAATGAGGGTGTGTGGGGGAGTTATTATTTTTTAACGTTTATTTTAATTACTGTGTGTGTGCTTATTGCACTGTAGGTGCATAACTGATATAAGGAGCGAATAGAAAAATGAAAGGTAAAAGATATCACGTTTCGCAGGGATTGAGGGGCTATTGGACCCAGGGGGCTGAGAAGAAAACTCTGCTTCAAGCTACAATATTCTAAGAGGAAATAATCAATTGGGCAAGCAATGGTACCAGATCTTGTGCCAGATACAGGGCCTTGCCCCTAAATATTGCCAGCTTCCTCCACCACACGAGCACACTCACTTCTCTTAGAACATATCAATCAATCAAATTGAATAAAATAAACACACAAACAATGGCCCGTCTGCTGTATAAAATGTATGTTAAAAAAAAGGTTTATTGTTGTTTATTGTGATTGTTGTGAGCACTGGGCCCGGATCTTGTACAGACAAGAGTGAAATAGCAATTTACACGGCACAACACAATGGAAGCACTGTGCATTATGTCGGGGACATAGATTGTAAGCTCTGAGGAGCCGCGCCTGGTCCACCGCTGCGTCCTTGTATCACGCCTCTTGCACGTTCTGAATGACACTTGTTTGTTATACACCTCACTTATGATGTCTTAGGTTCAGTATTATGGTTCGTTTCTTGCAGTCATGCTACTTGAATGTCCTGTGTTTTACTTTTTGCTTGTTCTGTATTTTGACCGTTTGTCCTTTATGTCTTTATACTATGCTTTATATCCTCTATAAATGCACCATAATACTAATAGTCTAGGGCTTGATGAGTAATGGCAGAGCTAACCTGCCTGGTCAGAGATGGCATTAATGACTGGAGATATCAGCGTATATATCAGTTACAGGTTTACCGCTAGTCGGCATACACAGCAGGGCAGCACGGTGGCTGAGTGGTTAGCACTTCTGCACAACAGCACTGGGGTCATGGGTTCAATTCCCGACCATGGCTTTAGCTGTGAGGAGTTTGTATGGGTTTCCTCCGGGTGCTCCGGTTTCCTCCAACACTCCAAACACATACTGGTAGGTTAAGTATGTGTGTGTGTGTGTGTGTGTGTGTATTTAGACTGTAAGCTCCAATGGGGCAGGGACTGATGTGAGTGAGTTCTCTGTACAGCGCTGCGGAATAAGTGGCGCTATATAAATAAATTGTGATGATGATGATGATAGACAGCCCTGAGAGTTCTGAGGCAGCTGTGACGGAGGTAGAGATGTTGGAATCAGTACTAAAGTTTCCTGGAGATGAATTAAACTGTAAATACTAAATTATATTCTATACAGGTCAGGGGTCAAGAAAACAGATATACGCGACAGGATAGACGGTCAGAGGACATGGCGCTGTACTGACAGACGTAGTGCTTGTTGTACTACTGGCCATGGGATGGAGAAGACTCACAGATTCCTACAGTTCCAGATTCTCAGCAACGTGGACCATTGGGCAGAACAAACAGGTCCTGAGTATGGATCCAAGCCGGTTATAAAGTGGCTTCTATTTCAGTCTCATTTTGTTTCACCCTAAATGAAATTTCTTGTCCCGCCGGCAATTAAGAGACTCAGTACAATGCAAACAAGTGACGGAAGGAGAGTCTTAGAGCCACCCAGCGTCACGTCCAGATTCATCTCCACCGGGTAATGGTCACTGACTTTCAGGGCCTACAGGAATATAAGAACGGGTCTATTAAAGAGGATGAGTATATATTACTGTAGAATTAAATTACTCGTTTTGTACACACAGTAGAGGCTAAACTAACATTACTAAAAATGTAGAACATCAACTTAATAGGAACCAGTTACTTTGCGTAGCAGCGTTTGAATATTGGTTTAACCCACACTGTGGGGGTATTCAATTGTCAGCGAGTTTTTTTCTTTCCCCGCAGCGTTAAAAAAAAAAAATGGGTTTTTGACGCCAATAGCGACTGTTCGAGTTAGTGCAGCGGGAAAACTAGTGCAATTCATATCATGTATAACACAAAAAAAAGGTTTTACATACATTAGATTGCATTACACATTGTTAATATCTACATTACAGTACTTTCTTTAGCATATTTTTTAATTGAACTATTTTTTACCATACAATCATCTATACCATGTCAAAACACATTACTACATTCATATTTGTACCAAAAACATACATAAATATAATTAATTAGTGATTTTATTTTATTTATTTTTTCATGTTTATTTTATTTCATTATTTTTTCACAAGAAACTCAACTTACACAATTTAGGCATTAGTGATAAACATAAGTTTAACTTTTTTTCCACATTATTACATGATTTCAAATACTTTTAAGAGGTTTTTTATTTTTATCACACCCCAAAGAGGTGAGAGATAAAACAGCATATTGATCTGTTTAACGCGCAGCGTTAAAAAACAATTGAATAGCTTTTAACGAGGCTGCTTCCCGCACACCCTGTACTTTCAATAGACCGTGTACTGGAGCGTGAGAGGACCGTTTCATGGAAAAAAAACTGAGCCTTAAAAATGGATTTGAATCGCGGGTAAAGTTAACCTGCTCGAAAATTATAAAAATCAGCGTTATAATGACTTAACGCGGTCTAAAAAAAAACTCGCTGACAATTGTGAGTCATACAAACGGCCTACGTTAGCTCACTGATCCCTACTGAATTGATAGGCTGCATTCTAATGAACTTAGACTCATCCCATAAATATGGCCACCTCTAATATGTGTAGGTGACCGATTCATCAGGAAATAGACTATTTATTTATATTTATAGATGAGTCATTATGACCTCCCCATTGTCGTCTGGACGTACCTGCTCTTCACTTAGCCTCAGCTCCTTCGTAAAGTTGTAAATTCCAGCAAACGTCACCAAATCTGTTAGTTCCTGACCGTAAACCACGATCCTGAAGAAGAAATGTAACCAGAAAGATATTACTTTGGACCATGGAATTTATCCCCCCGTGATGTTACCATACTTTTAAGTCCTTGTATTAAATTAATCTCAGAGGCCACAACTTGCGCCCAGGACGGATTGGACCCTAGTCATTTGCCTAATCTGCCTACAGCTTCTCCAAGTAATTTATACACAATATATACAAAAGTCCCAGAAAATGTTCTTAAAAAAAAACCTATTCAATATTTTCTTCAACATTACAGTGTAGTAATGTCGTTGCCATTTATTGTATTACAACATCATGCACCTTTATAAGAACAAGTAATGGCTTTTAATGACAGTCTTCCTTTTAAGTACTTTCGCTGCACTGCTTTTTACAACCTGCAGGTGTCACTGTTTCTACAGCTGTCTATGAAGTGGATTTGCTGGGTACCAACAGCTTCTGCGCAGACAAGTTCACAACATGATAAAAGGAAAGTATCAGAACGAAACTAAATGTAATAAAAATAAAGTAACACTCTCAAATTACATAAACTGTTACAGTCAGCATGACGGAACTATTATAATTTACACTTCTCACCTGTCATACGGGCAGTTTGTGCTCTCTCTCACCGTCGTGTCGGTGCTGTCGCTGATCAGCCAATGAAAATCTGGGTCTGTGTATAAGCGAAGAGATTTCCTTTTCTTTTTGGAGAGGTAACTGCAGCCAGCATTAAAATCCCCCATAATAATCACATTCTGTAAATGACAGGGAAAGATAAGTAGTGAAATATACAAATCAGAGTTAGTGAAGGGATAGGCTGCATTCTCAGTGATGTCACTGGCTCCTAGTGAAGGCATAGGCTGCATTCTCAGTGATGTCACTGGTTCCTAGTGACTGGATAGGCTGCATTCTCAGTGATGTCACTGGTTCCTAGTGACTGGATAGGCTGCATTCTCAGTGATGTCACTGGTTCCTAGTGACTGGATAGGCTGCATTCTCAGTGATGTCACTGGTTCCTAGTGAAGGGATAGGCTGCATTCTCAGTGATGTCACTGGTTCCTAGTGAATGGATAGGCTGCATTCTCAGTGATGTCACTGGTTCCTAGTGACTGGATAGGCTGCATTCTCAGTGATGTCACTGGTTCCTAGTGAAGGGATAGGCTGCATTCTCAGTGATGTCACTGGTTCCTAGTGAAGGGATAGGCTGCATTCTCAGTGATGTCACTGGTTCCTAGTGAAGGGATAGGCTGCATTCTCAGTGATGTCACTGGCTCCTAGTGAAGGGATAGGCTGCATTCTCAGTGATGTCACTGGCTCCTAGTGAAGGGATAGGCTGCATTCTCAATGATGTTACGAAGCATTTGTAAAATAGGCCATTTGCATCATGAATGACACATAAATGCTGAGTGAGCTTTTGAGAGTGACATTTCACCAACACAAATAACAATTATTCTATGAAACCTAAGGAGTTTCCAGTTTAGATAATAGCACACTGGGAGTGATCCTTCTTCTATGACCCCCACCATTCTGGCTACACAGCAGGTTCCCTGCGCTCACATATCGCCAGGACCGCTGCTAATAACCTTTGGTGCCATACATGCCTGAAGCTGGCCACATATGGGCGGATATCCTTCAATTTAGACACAAATCTAGATGGACAGATAGTGTGGGCACCTGTAGAGACTCTCTCAGGGGAAGGACTATCAGTACAGGAAGCAGACAGGGCGGACATTAAGCTTTACTTACTTTGCAACTCCAGCGGCTTCTGACATCCACAAATACATCGTAAAGGGCCTCAATTTCCAGCGCAGCTTTGTCCGGCTCAGTGTGCTGCGGAATCAGCACCAGGTCCTGCAGGGCTGGGGGTAGAGAGACACGTTACAGGTGAAGCATATAGGGAGGATAAGAGGAGGTTACGGAATCTGATTGGATGCTTGAAGAGCTGAGCTGTCAGGAAACAACTGAAGGTTTGTACAGTTTATAGTACACATCACACTCACACACATGATGAGGTTTAGTTGTGTAATAAATGTCCCTCTATAAGTCACAGCGCTCACTTCCTCCCAGACAGATATTATCTCTTACATATCTAGACTAGACTAGAAATGTCAGCTGTCCAAAAACCGCTGGCACTTTTTTTTATCTTAATCTATATTAAAAACAGATATATATACCTCTTATATGGGGTAGGTTTCTACTATTTTGACTCTCTGTCTTCAGAATCACTGCACTACATATGCATAAAGATCAACATAACAAGACAGGCAATACAAGTATGTTATTTTTTCATTGATATAAGATGCTTTAATATATATATATATATATATATATATATATATATATATATATATATATATATATTTACGTTTCCAGGAATAGGACATGCATAGACAATATGCCTTTAAAAAAAAAAAACACTGGCCATTCAAGCATGCTAATATATCAGTAACCAGCAGGTGTCACTATTGTGCCACATTTACACGTTCCAAATCAGATACATCTGATACAAATAGATTTTAGCAACAGTGACACCTGCAAGTTTCAACATGCACTGCATGTATAATATTTACTATATTCAATCTTCAGCCACTGACCTGCTGACTGCACAGTGAAAGAGACCACGTAAGGCTCCCTGGCAAACACATCTGGCCTGGACGGGTTATTATCTTCATACTTGTACTGATCCTTCACGGAGATCTTCTCTGATCTGAGGGGGGAATGAGGATATTGTATAGAACACATCTGTTGTGTTTCAGGGTTAATAAATTATTCTGTTTAAAGTAATCTAGAAGAGACTCCTTATAAATACATATCTGTGCAATAAAGATACAGAGGAGCGTTTGCTGTTAATGGGTTACTGTCAGTGCACTCAGCGGGTGCATTTGATGTTAATGAAGGTGATTTAATAACTGGCGCAGCGTATCTATATTTGCGCAATTGTGCATCACATTGCGGGTTAGCGCAGGGAAAGGTGCATGACTCTTGCGGTCTTCATGTTCGCCGGCGTTTCACAGAATGTGGTAAATACAGCATACACTTACTGGTTCGAAAAGTACGGATACTGAGTATACTAACAGTGAATGGTTGTTGGGAATATCTGACGAGTATACTGTCAGTGTACCAGACTGGTGTATGTGACGGCAGGGAGACCGCTAGCAGCGGATTGGGAGACTCACTTGTATAAAAACACGTATTGTTCAGTGTAAGTCTTCCGGCCAATGGGCGGACTGCTCACAGCTAAGAACAGGTCCTGCTGCCTATGAGGAGAAAGACAGGATGAACAAGAGAATGACACTTCTTGAACCTCTATCCATCCCTCAAAGCCCCCCCTCCCCTCACCTGTTCAAGACCCCCAAGAGTTTGGATAAAGCGAGCCCCTTAGGATCTTGCACCTCTTGCAGAAGACAGATGTCACATCGCTTCACAATCTGGAGAGAGACAGAGGGTTCTTTAAAAGTAAATAAAATTAGGACAACTAACTGATTTAACTAGCAGCACAGTGGCTTAGTGGTTAGCACTTCTGCCTCACAGCACTGAGGCCATGAGTTCAACTCCTGACCATGGCCTTATCTGTGTGGAGTTTGTATGTTCTCCCTGTGTTTGCCTGGGTATCCTCCGGGTGCTCCGGTTTCCTCCCACACTCCAAAAACATACTGGTAGGTTAATTGGCTGCTAACAAAATTGACCCTAGTCTGTGTCTGTGTGCGTGTGTGTCTATATTAGGGAATTTAGACTGTAAGTCCCAATGAGGCAGGGACTGATGTGAATGAGTTCTCTGTGCTCCACGTTTGAGAATATCCTCCACTCCGCCCCCGCGCCTCTCAAATAATCTCGTAGTTTTCCCTTTTACCCTTTCTCACCTTCACCAAAACGTTTAGGACTTCGTCGTTGGCGACTTTCTTCTCCCCAAATCGCTGGGCGTTGAAGGCGCAGATCCGGAAGGGCCACACGCAGGGCCACAGGAAGTGGAAGAGGAGGAGGAGGAGCCAGCGGGACATCTTCCTGCGTCTCTATGCGCCCTGTAAAGAACAGATGTCAGATTGTGAGCCGTACACGTCTTTAATTCATCTCATCACGACCGAGCGTCCGATTGGGGAATCGCTAAGTATGGTCTCAAACGCTTCCAGCTGAGAGACACTTATTCTGCGGTGGCCGCCATATAAACAGACCAGCGCAGAGCGATAGAGAGGTATAAAGTAGAGTGCGGCTCTCTAGGACAAAGGATTCACGGATTACTTCTATCTTCTGACAGTTTAAAGTTTAACTTTATTTTTAATAAATCCGCTGAAGTTGACATTCCAGATGGATCTGTCACTTATCTGTGAACAAGTGCAGTATAATATTATATAGGGTCACGGCTGTCATGACATTAATGCATGTCCCGGTCTTTCCCAAACCAGTCCAGGATTTTTTCCCAGAAGTATTGAGGGCGCTGGAACACCTGGATTAACGCGGTCAGTGGAGACTGATTCCTGGTGCTACAAGGAATCATCAGGGGCTAAGGGGAGGGGGGGGGGGTTATAGACTGACCACAATTTTAATATTATTATTATTACCATTTATTTATATAGCGCCACCAATTCCGCAGCGCTGTACAGAGAACTCGCTCACATCAGTCCCTGCCCCATTGGGATTTACAGTCTAAATTCCCTAACACACACACAGACACACACACACACACACAGACACAGAGACACACACAGACTAGGGTCTTTATACCTTAGTGGGTCCAGGTTCTATGCTGAAAAATACTGGAGCTCTAGTGCGGTCATATCTCATGTAATAAGTGTGTCTGCTGCGTGTGAGTGGGGACACTTTGTTGTAGCCATTTATACAGAGAGAGTGTGATTAGTGCACTTAGTGAGATCACGCTCGGCTGTAGTATAGATATAATGAATAGTTAGGTAAGAAGCCACTAGATCAGGACTGGCCAAACCTCAGCTCTCCAGGTGCTGTGAAACTACAAGCCCCAGCATGCTTTGCCAGTAGACAGACAGTCAATAGCTATCGGGGCATGCTGGGACTTGTAGTTTCACAACACATGGAGAGCTATGGTTTGGTCAGGTTATACATAAAGCACTTATCAGGACATTTCAGCAACGATGTAGTTTGACCTGTCTGGCAACGACATTGTCCTAAATTGCCAAAGAAAATAGCTGCAAGCGGCTGACATCGCTGTCACAATGCTGTGCCCCGTGGACTCTCTGACACACTCACATGTCTTACACCATTAGACACTACCATTGTACACTATACACTTACACCACTGCAACATTCTCACCACTTGTACACTATACAGACTGGCACATTACCACTTTACACTACCATGCACTATACAATGACAGGTCTCTACCACTGACACACGTACTCAGCATACACTGACCTCTTACACACTCAGTTCTCACTGGGCCTCGATCACCACTTTCTGCTATCACTAGCAGGCTGCCAGGCAGTAACTGGGGGCTGGGCCGGTTGCACACTTGTAGCACTATCAGCATCTTCCACTTGTGCACTTAACTTACACCCTCCATAATCTCCCACCCCCAGTGCCGGCACTGACACACAGACCCGGACACATGTCTGCCGAGGATGGGGCTCATCTCCTGGCGTATGTCAAACATTTCATCTCTGGAGGGGCGGGAGGAGTGTGTCTCACGCTGGCCGGGCAGCCCCTGGACACCATCAAGGTGAGCGCACTCTTACACTATGGTCTCCCAACATAGAGGTGACCAACAGATGTCAGAGGTGTTGTGCTAAGAGTGAGAGAAACTATTTTAATATGAAGAACTTAAATTCTTCAGCAAGTAAATAGATTGTAAGCTCTGCAGGACAGAAGGTTTTTTCTTTTTGTTTTTGTTTTTTAAATACGTTTTATTAATAACATCTTGTCTTGAACAGTATTACAGAATAAAAAAAGAATTCTTGAAAGGTACATTGGTTGGATAGCGTATGCACATATAAATTAAACAGTATGTATGACACTCTCTCACAGTGTTTTCACAGTATTAATTTAACCACATACTAATATAGTACCATGAAGATGTTGTTGTTTTTTTGTTGATCTGTATAAACAAAGGGGAGAAGAAAGAGAAGGGGAAAGGAGTGGTACAAGGTATTATAGGGAAGGAAGAGAGGGTTGGGAGGACTGGGGAAAGGAAAAAGGAGTTCCCGCTTTTAACAAGAAAGAGCTTTTGAATCTGATAGTTCCATTAAAGATCGGGCTCAGCTAGAATTGAAGCAGGGGTTGATTATGGTATGATGCCCAGGGAGACCAGACACAAGGTTTTCTTTTTTTCATGTAATACTTCTTACCACTAACTGCATCGCTCAGGATAAACTTTGACAATTATGTTCCTTGCAAATTGTATACAAAATAGTAACATTTATAAGATACAGGTTCAAACTTGTGAGACATCCCACTTCTAACACCAACACCTATGTTATATAAATAGTGCTACGTTTTTAGATAGCGCTTACCATCTTACCGCCGTTACCGTCCGGCCACTCAGCAGTTATAAGACGGAGGGGGTACAGCAGACACAGAACAATCTCCCCCGTGGACTATCTCCACTCTCAGATCAGGGTGTGTCTTCTGACCTAAAGACAAATGTCCTTATCAGTGCTGAGCAGGTCACTACTGTGATCATCTAATGTCACACACTAAGTACGGTCTATTCACTGATGCTAGACCTCCAAGTCACGTCCTAATAGTTCCAATATACAGACGTACGCCAATATCCTCTTCATCACTTCTGCTGATCCAGATAAAGGCTACTAAATTTCCACCTCAAAAAAAGCCCAATTTAATTTATTAAATAGTAAAACAAAAACACTTGCAATTATCTTCCGATCTGTGACTGCATTGTCATTACATCAGACTGAAACCCTCCGATGGATCACTTGGATATAATACATCAATTTACTCATATTGTAAACAACTGTGTAACATTGTATCTGTGTCTTGTATGTGTCTCCAGGTAAATCTGCAAATCCAGGCCCGACCCCTGCTAGGACAGAGCCCTCGATATAACAATACTCTGGACTGTTTCCGGAAGATCGTCTCACAACAGGTGATTAAGGCAGTAACTGTCCGATGGATAATAATCACCTAATGCATTCATATACAGTCTCACACCTGGATACAATGAGGAAAACGTACAATACTAAGGTGTTACTGGACATAATTGCGCACTGATACTTGGGGGTCTCAGAACAAAGACACAATGACACATGTGACAAACAGGGGTCCCAAAAAACAGATTCTGGGGACACTTGTGGGGTCTCTACTCCCAGGTTATACAGCTCTGCTCTAGACAGACATAGGGTATTATATTTCATGGACTTATACAGAGCATAGAAAAAGAACAGATATTGAGAATTACATCCAGCAAACACAATCGGAGAAGCAGAGCAGTGTACACTGATCACTGAGTGTACAGCACATAGTACACAGTGACACAGAGCAGTATACACTGATCACTGAGTGTACAGCACATAGTACACAGTGACACAGAGCAGTATACACTGATCACTGAGTGTACAGCACATAGTACACAGTGACACAGAGCAGTATACACTGATCACTGACTGTACAGCACCAGGTACACAGCGACACAGAACAGTATACACTGATCACTGAGTGTACAGCACATAGTACACAGCGACACAGAGCAGTGTACACTGATCACTGAGTGTACAGCACATAGTACACAGTGACACAGAGCAGTATACACTGATCACTGAGTGTACAGCACATAGTACACAGTGACACAGAGCAGTGTACACTGATCACTGAGTGTACAGCACATAGTACACAGTGACACAGAGCAGTGTACACTGATCACTGAGTGTACAGCACATAGTACACAGCGACACAGAGCAGTGTACACTGATCACTGAGTGTACAGCACATAGTACACAGTGACACAGAGCAGTGTACACTGATCACTGAGTGTACAGCACATAGTACACAGTGACGCAGAGCAGTGTACACTGATCAGTGAGTGTACAGCACATAGTACACAGTGACACAGAGCAGTATACACTGATAACTGAGTGTACAGCACCAGGTACACAGTGACACAGAGCAGTATACACTGATCACAGAGTACAGTACTAGGTACAGAGTGACACAGAGCAGTGTGCACTGATCACAGAGTACAGCACCAGGTACACAGTGACACAGAGTAGTATACACTGATCACAGAGTACAGCACCAGGTACACAGTGACACAGAGCAGTATACACTGATCACAGAGTAGGTACAGAGTGACACAGAGCAGTATACGCTGATCACAGAGTACAGCACCAGGTACACAGTGACACAGAGCAGTATACACTGATCACAGAGTACAGCACCGTGTACACAGGAGGATACACAGCGAGACGTCTCCTGCCTCTACCTCAGTACTCTCGGGGCCTCATCGCCTTCTCCCGCTGCCTCTGCTGGTTCCGTGTGTGACTCACTGACTGTCAGGCACAAAACAGGAACATGTAATCCCTCGTCCTAAACTGAGGTGTCTGCAGACAGTAACACACAGCTGTCTGACAGGGCGGAGCTGAGACCAATGAGGAGATGGCAGGAAGTCAGTTTCCATCTAAACTTATCCATATGAGTACAATGGAATCAATACATAATACACAATGCTTCCTAATACACAGAGTTCTCTCCTCTTCATAATACACAGAGCTCCCCCCCTCCTAATACACAGAGTGCTCTCCTCTTCCTAATACACAGAGCTCTCCCATCCTCCTAATACACAGAGTGCTCTCCTCTTCCTAATACACAGAGCTCTCCCATCCTCCTAATACACAGAGCTCTCCTCTCCTCCTAATACACAGAGCTCTCCCATCCTCCTAATACACAGAGCTCTCCCATCCTCCTAATACACAGAGCTCTCCCATCCTCCTAATACACAGAGCTCTCCTCTCCTCCTAATACACAGAGCGCTCTCCTCCTCCTAATACACAGAGTTCCCCCTCCTCCTAATACACAGAGCTCTCCCATCCTCCTAATACACAGAGCTCCCCCCCTCCTCCTAATACACAGAGCGCTCTCCTCCTCCTAATACACAGAGCTCCCCCTCCTCCTAATACACAGAGCTCTCCCATCCTCCTAATACACAGAGCTCCCCCCTCCTCCTAATACACAGAGTGCTCTCCTCTTCCTAATACACAGAGCTCTCCCATCCTCCTAATACACAGAGCGCTCTCCTCCTCCTAATACACAGAGCTCCCCCTCCTCCTAATACACAGAGCTCTCCCATCCTCCTAATACACAGAGCTCCCCCCTCCTCCTAATACACAGAGTGCTCTCCTCTTCCTAATACACAGAGCTCTCCCATCCTCCTAATACACAGAGCTCTCCTCTCCTCCTAATACACAGAGCGCTCTCCTCCTCCTAATACAGAGCTCTCCCCTCCTCCTAATACACAGAGCTCTCCCCTCCTCCTAATACACAGAGCGCTCTCCTCCTCCTAATACACAGAGCTCCCCCTCCTCCTAATACACAGAGCTCTCCCCTCCTCCTAATACACAGAGCGCTCTCCTCCTCCTAATACACAGAGCTCTCCCCTCCTCCTAATACACAGAGCTCTCCCCTCCTCCTAATACAGAGTTCTCTCCTCTTCATAATACACAGAGCTCCCCCCTCCTCCTAATACACAGAGCGCTCTCCTCATCATCATCATCATTTATTTATATAGCGCCACTAATTCCACAGCGCTGTACAGAGAACTCACTCACATCAGTCCCTGCCCCATTGGGGCTTACAGTCTAAATTCCCTAACACACACACACACACAGACTTGGGTCTTCCTCCTAATACACAGAGCTCCCCCCTCCTCCTAATACACAGACATCAGGACACAGACCTCTCACCGCCTACGAATACACAGATGTGCCTAAAAGCAGTCTAAAAAACTATAGTATAAAACTTGTGTTTTATCATTTTACATGTAACGGTTTCTTACCTTTATGATCTGATTTATTATGTTTTACTTAGCAGAAACCTTTTCATCGCTTCACACGTATTTTACTCTGTTTGTCTTTCATCAGTTGACAAATCCTTATAGCCGATATCTAAACTTAGATCATGATCTCTCAGCAAACATCTCTGGCGCTTATTATACAACCAACAGATGCTGATCAGTGACTCTTGTCACTAAAAATAGGCTGCAAATATAAAACTGTTCCACAGAAATATAATATAAGCAAAGAATAAATGAAAGAGATAAATATGACCTACAGTTATAGTCACTGCCCTGACAGCTTTTATAAACCCACCAAATACCACCTTCTGCTTGTCCCAAGGGGCACTTCTTCTCTCACAATTGATTCGCTCTAAAGAATTAAGATTGCCTCCCTAAATAGTACCAAGGGACTGACTAGGGGACAAATAAAAATTCTCCCTTAATCCTAAATAAGAAAGAGAGTAGCCCTATAACTATAATGGGAGGGGGGGGGGGCAAAGGAGTCCACTGTTATTAGGTTGTAGTCCTAATTCTCTAGAACAAATACAATTTTCCGATCATAGATTCTTGCAAACTTTTTTTTCTTATTTGGGAAGCTTGCCACCTAGCAGCAGCAAGTGGGTAAAATACCGTACGCCCGGAGGTAGCCCTGAGAAATTGGATATTGGGAAGATCACATGGTCTCCAAAAATCTTTCACAAGCATCCAAGGTGAGGACCAATATGCTTCTCGGATGATACAGGTTAAGGGAATGCCTACCACTGCAGCACCTCAGATGGAATGTTCCTTCAATTATAAAGATACTATCCAATCCCTAACAGAATTGGCTCCTGCTGCCCGGTAAGGCCTTCGGCAAGTGATAAACCGTGGCAAGTGAAATGTGAACCATATACCATGTTACATACTACTCCCCTGGCTGCCAAGGCTGAAGATAACAGTGACGTTACCAAATTACTGAAGTCACACCTTGTAGAGAGCCAAGGTACCCAAAGCAAGGTTTTATGTACCAAGTGGGTGCCTATGTTGGTTGAATGGTTGACAGTGCTGATCCCTTAATCAGGCTCAGGTGTAATCTGCTATCAGTAAGGTCTGGAACTATGGGTGAAAAGACCAAGCCCATGGACTTAACAGTGAAGGTCACAAGGCCTTCCTAAAATTTAGATGTCAGAAAATATAAGGCACTTTCTAGGTGCTGGGGTGAAGAGTAAACCAATCCCAAATCGACCTACCAAGACTACATTAGAGTACCCAAATGTTTGGACCTTTCTCTAGAACCATGTAGAGTTCAAGATGTGGGTGCTCAGGGGAATCTTATGGTGAGAGAGTCAGTCTGTTGTTCCGTTGAATTTTCCCAGGCAAGACCATTGCCAGACCAGCATGGGAAGAACTAACCAATCTATTCATTTGTTTGCGACTTCTAGAGTAGGAACTGGAGTAGACCAAATAAATTTGCCCAGAACCAGGCTCTCTAGAGTGGCAACGTTCCATTGGAATCTTCTGAACTGCCTGGACTTTGTTTGATGGACACATTATGAAAAGCATCTTTTAGGTCTATCTTCACTGCTGTTCTCCAACTGGGGCGGTAAATCTGACACTGATGCGGAAGTGTCTGGTAGTGAGGGATTTGTTTAAGGATTTTACGTTCACGATTGGCCTGCAAGAACCGTTATTTCTTCATGCAAAGTAAATGGCTCACCCAACCCTTGGTCTATGTATCCACCTCCTCTAATTTCCGTTGTATAAGGGTTAGGTCAGGGTCCAAGTCAACTTGGAAGAACAAGTTCTGAAACAGAAAAACACTTGTCTTGGGGAATGTTTGAAGGACAAACTGAGACCAGAAGGATTAATTTTTAAAGTCCATTTGTCCTGAATATACTACACCCCGGCTTTGTCAACCTGTTGTTGAAAAAAACAAGAGAAGAAAAGGTTATTCCATCTTGGGGGCACACGTTAGGGCCTAAAGGTCTGCGAAGGACCTCATAGCCTTATGACGTGTTTTTCTCTCCTCTACGAATTCTGGGACGGACCAGGGAGTCTTACGACTTACAGGCTGGGCCTGCCAAGCCAGCTTTAAGGAGTCATCTGCAGGTATTGGTCACGCTATGAAATGACTAACCTACAATCACGATGACTCTGTTGACCGCCATCTTGATGCTACTAGAGAAACCAAGGAAGGACAGATCATCCCTTCTCTTCCTGCTCTGTCTAGGACTAGTATCAGGGGTTTCTCCGCATCTGACCCTGTATACTGGAATTCCTTAATATCTTTCTGTTATGGAAAGCCCGACTTGTCCATTTCTCCTGGCCCCTGGACAGGAAGTGGAGAGGGAATCTCTGTCTAATAGGAAATTCTCCTCTGAATCAGAAGAAGAAAAGTCTAAAATCCTTCTGACAAACATTCTTATTTTAAACAGGCGCGGGGAAACGATATGTAGGGTAGTAATTTGTTATTCCCTCTGAAACTATATCGCCTCCTGGGCTGTTTTTGTGGGTCAGCAAAAAGAAAGAACTTAAAAGTTACAATTTTCTTACCGCTAACCTCATTATTTATGGAATTTATCTCAATATCACTAATGATACTTAATATTACAATATGTATCTTTTAAAATGCACAACACTCATCTACAAACTACCATAAACATTTGTCTACGGGGTGAGAAGGGCGTCATTTCAGCTGCTGCCTCAGGCTCCTGATCGCCCCTCAAATGTTATAATTACTAGTGCTTAATATAAATCACTCTCACCCAATATAAAGGTATAATAAGCAATGTTTATCCTCTAAGGCAAAGTCATGGTATCATTAATAACAACCATTACCTGTAACATAACAATATAGAAAGATAAAATAATAATAATTTTATTTGTTATTTTTTCTTTTATTAGTGCTTTTTTAATTTGCAAAATTTACTGAGCAAAAAGAACTAGAAGTGATGTGAAAATGCAATATATGTATTAATATATCTCACTTGTGGTAATATCTCCAAAACCTGAGGTAATATCTCATTCCTGGTAATAACTAGAAAGAGAACATGAATTCATATGGTAATTTATCAAACTTGAGGTAAAATATTTGTGGTACTAATGAAAAACACCAATTAACCATCAATGTCAGCGCTGAGGACTTAACTCATAATGAACCGTCTCTTTTTCTTCTCTCGGTCAGGGGCTATGGGGCCTATATAAAGGGATGGGGGCTCCTCTGGCGGGCGTGACACCCATAATGGCAATCACGTTTTTTGGCTTTAGCCTGGGGAAGAAGCTTCAGCAGTATCATCCGAAAGAAGCGCTGAGGTGAGATCCGAGCTACAAAACCGAGCTACAAATGTCCTCCTATAGTAAAGTAAATTAGTATAAATTTATGTCCCTACTGATATTCTTTACTTATATGTTATGTGGTCTTCAAAGTCCATCATTTTGCATCGCCAATCAAACTAACGAGTCCCTGACTATTTACTATCATCATCTGCTGATAAGGCGTAAAGTCTCACAGAGTTTTTCTGAAGTAAATAAAGTAAATATGACACCTTTACTGCGTTCACATCAGGTAAATGCAATAAATACTTCATATATACTTCAGCAGACTTTGTAAGACTTATCACTGCCTAAATCTTCTCCCAAGATCAGGGGACTGGACAACAGGAAAATAACACGAAGAAATGGCCCCTCTTTTGTGGAAATTCAATTCACGTCCAGACTTAAAGGGATAATTGTTATTTTGATGGATACAAGACTAGGGGGTATATTTACTAAACTGCGGGTTTGAAAAAGTGGAGATGTTGCCTATAGCAACCAATCAGAATCTAGATGTCATATATTTAGTGCATTCTATAAACTGATAACTAGAATCTGATTGGTTGCTATAGGCAACACCTCCACTTTTTCAAACCCGCAGTTTAGTAAATATAACCCTAGAGGTTTGTTTTAGAATTTGCATTATGTAATTATCTGATGTTCTTAGCAGACATTTATCGTTTTAGTTTCGTACAAGACATCCAACATAAAGTGGACCTGTCATCTACAGACGCTGGAAGCAGCAATTTTTCATTATTCATGAGAATGCAGCCTATTAACTTACTAGGAACTAGCGACAGAACCAAGGCACAAAACTATGTTTTTAATTCCCAGTAAACAGATTACTGGTTCGTTCCACAAAATGGCCGCCTTCATTGTGTAGCTGATGGGTCCGCTTTTACAAGAAAAAAAAAAAAAAAGATTTATTATCTCCACGTGATAATGAGTATTCTTTAACTTACAACGCGCCAGACCGCACCAGGTGTTTGCAGCGGGAATGCTGTCCGGCCTCTGCAGCGCCGTTGTGGTGATTCCGTCTGAGAGGATCAAGTGTCTGCTACAGGTAAGAACACAGATTTAATTGCAATGGGATTCTGATGTACTACCTGCCGCCATTATTTTATTTGTAATAAAATTATAGAATTCAAATATGTGAAGTGTCCTAAAAACTGTACTTCTGCTTTTTACTTCTGCAAAGTATCATGTCTTGTATTGGCAATGATCCATCATAGGAAAGATGACTGTATGAGGGGAAATGGAACAGAGAGGAGAATTTGAGAACTTTAAGTTAGTTCCCTTTTGAAATAAAGCTTCTGCTATTCAATATACTGAAAACAAGCTTCAATGGACAAAACTTGTGCTATCCTAAGCAAACGTGTTTCCCCATTTTAAACCTACTAAGGCTTATATTTGCTTACTCTCCCAAGATTGTGGGGGAGCCTCAAGAATTTCGGGTAGTTCTCCCGGCCCCCCGGGACAGGCCTTTCTCCCGACCCACCCACTTTCTAGCAAACTAGGCAAATCAGGGAACTCAATGACGCGTTTCGCCACGAATCTCATCATTTTGACCCCGTTCCCCACAGCCTGATGACGCAATTGCAGTATTTCACCAAAGGGGCGACATGCCCCCCTCCACTTTTCCCTTGACCTCCCCCACCAGGATCTCCTGGTTTAAATTAGGCAAGTACGCTAATACTAACTGTACAGGTAAGTATGCTTGCCTCAAAGTGGACCGGTCACCCAGAAAATGTCGGCCTCCAAAGTCTACATACTCTACAGAGCTCCCACTGAGGTGTATTCATAATTTTGAATTCATCACACACTGACAATGCCTCCCTCACTCTCCTTCCTCCAGGCTCAGGCTAACAGCTTATTGAAACCATTTTCGGGGCCTGTGGATTGCGCCCGCCAGCTGTACAGGAAGCAGGGCATCCGGAGCCTGTACCGCGGCACAATACTTACTCTTCTAAGAGGTAAACGCTTTGTCCCATGACCTGTCGGCATCACCTACATATTATTTTCATTACTGTACCTTTACTCCCTTTAACAAATCTTGTGTCACTTTGACCATTAGATATTCCGGCCACCGGCATGTATTTTATGAGCTATGAGTGGACGAAAGAGATGATGTCACAGGGAAAAAGGTGAGTTGTAACATTGTTGATACAATATAGTTTCCTCTTGTGTGTATATAAATCTTTATATCCTGTACTGTGACTGTGTGTATAGGTGTACTCATCATAGAGCACTCTAGCAGTTGTTTATGTGTTAGCAACCAATCAGATTCTAGCTATCATTTTGTAGAGTGTACTAGATAAATGATAGCTAGAATCTGATTGGTCGCTACTGGCAACAACTGCACTTTTCCTTTTTAGGTGCTTTAGTAAATATACCCCTTAGTGATTTGTACTCTGCTGCTTCTCACCATCTTCTCTCACAGTGTCAGTGATCTCAGTGTTCCACGGATTCTGTTCGCTGGTGGCGTTGCCGGCGTGTGCAATTGGCTGGTGGCCATTCCTATGGACGTGATGAAGTCCCGTTTCCAGACAGGTTTATAAGCGCACCCCACTCTGCCATCCTCTGCTACCATTTCCCTGATCACTCATATATTCAGCAATATCACTGCTACAGTGTTCTACACAACACCAGCAAAAAACACCCTGGGATTACTGAATAACACAGCCCTAGGTGTGCTGTGCCCATAGCAACCAATCAAATGATGGCTTTCATTTTCTACACTGCACAAGAAGAAAAAAAGACAGAATCTGATTGGTCGCTATGAGTTACAGCACATTTAGCCATATTGCACCATTTGAAAAGATAAGCCTCTTTGTTATTTCTGTGCTGACCCCACACGGCGCCAGTCCTGAAATTGTTCCCCCAGAACACACACATCTCTGTCACAACAACCCAACTCTGTTCACCTGTACCCTTCACTGACTGGTCCTTGGTGTCTTCTTCCAGCTCCTAGTAACCGCTACCGGGGTCTGCTGGATGTTTTGAGGGAAGTCCTGAGAGACGAGGGCCCACGTGGTCTGTATAGGGGATTCACAGCAGCCATGTTACGAGCCTTCCCGGCCAACGCGGTGAGTCGCTGGATCTGAGAAAGAGACACAATGGGGTTATAGACTCATATTACTCAATAGATATAGATTTGCTCGCTCAATGGCGCCAACAAGTTCACTGCTGAATAATGACACCCGTTAACAAAACAATGACATTTTTTAGCAACCTGATAGTTTTGCAGTCTGACCCTTCATCAATAAACAAGCAATCACCTTGTGCACATAAAAATTTTGGGCTAGTGCATTCAGGCAACCTGTGGCTCTCCAGTTATTTTGTATGACTCAACGCGTTTCGGGAAAACCGGGCTCCTACAGAGTATTATTCTCCTAACAAAGACGTCTAGTAACCTCGAAACGCGTAGAGACTATTGTATCACCCAAACCTGTGGATCTAACTCCATAACTATATATTTGTGTAGTGTTTCTTGAACATGTCTATGAACAAAGCATTCCTTCAGAACCATAAATGGTATATTAGGAGAACCACATCTCTCTTCCTTCTGCAACATTTACTGTTTCGTATACTGGGACTTGTAGTTCCACGACGGTTGGCAATCCACAGGTTGCCTAGCTCTGATCTGGATCATGCACTATGAAATACACACCAGCTTAAATCTGATTCTTTGCAGGTTAATATCTTTCTACCCACTACAATCGATTTATTATCAATTTTGCCATCTTCTATTGTTTGCATGAAATCATTTTTCAAACACACGCAATGAGTTTTTTTAAACAATTCAATGAAAATAATTGTACTACGCCAATCTGATGTGAGCTTGTCCGCTTACCACAAATAATGTGTTCTTTACCCAGATCTCATCCTAGTCCCTCACAATTGTCCTCTTGTTCTAGGCCTGTTTTCTGGGTTTTGAGATATCCATGAAATTCTTAAACTGGCTGATCCCAGACTCCTGATACCCGGACATTGTTCAAGTGAAGTTGGACTCTAGGACTGGCTGTGGAATCCCCAGCTTCACACCGTAAACCTGAAGACATTGTGACATATTAGGGCTAGGGGTTGACTCAGCCAAGTAAGTTACAGGATTCCATTCTTACTGCCTCCAGTAATCTATATACACAGGCGGCCTTGCATTCAAAGGTGAAATCTAAGCACCTGCGTTCTCTGGCGTTTTGTCCATTACTGAGCAATTTTTATGCAGAATATCATCATTATCATCACCATTTATTTATATAGCGCCACTGATTCCGCAGCGCTGTACAGAGAACTCATTCACATCGGTCCCTGCCCCATTGGGGCTTACAGTCTAAATTCCCTAACACACACACACACAGACTAGGGTCAATTTTGATAGCAGCCAATTAACCTACTAGTATGTTTTTGGAGTGTGGGAGGAAACCGGAGCACCTGGAGGAAACCCACGCAAACACGGGGAGAACATACAAACTCCACACAGATAAGGCCATGGTCGGGAATTGAACTCATGACCCCAGCGCTGTGAGGCAGAAGTGCTAACCACTGAGCCACCATGCTGGCCAAAATATGACAAACATCAGCATTTCCTTTCTTTAATGAATCAGGCCCAGGGATTCTGAAATCTGGGAGAAAAAATGACTTGTTACAGAAAACTGTGAAACAGAAAACTGGGACACAGAAGAGCCTTAATAATGCTGCATCCACATTTTCACCTTTCAGAACACGTTAGCGATTCACTGAACCTCCATCAGTTGCATCTAACAAATTAAGTTTTCCCCTGCTAATTCATATTAAAGTATTATTCTGTACAAATGTATTATGAAGTTGATACTTTTGTTTAATAAAATAATGTCTTATGCAAATGTACTGTAAAGTGCAGCAACCAATGGGAATCTGTTTTTTTTCCTTGTGCAAACACCTGATTACGTGTTTACACAGAAAAGTTTTACTAAATAATGTATTTAAAACATCAGATATGGAATTGTCTAAATGACTATGGCCCCTGGTTATCAGTGTGAGCGATAACAATGATTTTCTATTGCTGCATTCATTGTAATCTCAAATAAGGATTTATCTAGTTACAGCTATGTGCGGACGTTTATCTTGTGTTCAAAGCATGTTACGGTACTCGAAAAAAAATGTATTGTTCTATGGGGTTAGCATAAGCAGGTTTGACTTTCCCTTTTGGATTACAAATTAAGGACATCGGATTATTGCAATGTAGTAAAGTGGTGAATGAGGACATCTAGGAATGTAATTTAATTAAACTATTTTTTGACAAATGTGTATATTTATTAATTGTTTACAATGTATTTGTTTAATGGCAGGGGTCTTATACTGAGACCCCTGTGATGGCAAACGGAAATGAATAGGAAAACATGCACAGTACATATTAAGCATTGATATATAGCATATGAACAGCATATCTATACCGTGTATATACATTTTTGCATGCCTTTTTTGACACAAACACGACTGAAGAGGTACAATGGAAATAAAGTATGTGAAATTTAACTGCACACCCGTCAAAGTAACTCCTTTTCACGGTATGAGGATTTCCGAATAGTCTACGCTTCACATTTATTATTATCATCGTTAATATCATACTTGCCAACATTTTTTTTTCTTTTTCCGGGAGATGCCGGCTGGGACGTGGGCGTGCAGGGGGCGGGGCTGCGAAATCGCGTCATTTTGGCCCTGCCCCCGTGACGGAATGACGTAAATCACGTCATTTTACAGTGGGGGCGGGGCTAAACGCCGCGATTCCGGGTGAATCGCGGCGTTTAAACTAAATTTTTCCCCCTTCCTATCAGGGAGATTGCCACACTCGTCCGGGAGACTCTCGCAAAATGCGGGAGTCTCCCGGACAATCCGGGAGAGTTGGCAAGTATGGTTAATATATATAGCACCAACACATTCCAAGGTGCTGTACAATCAGTGAACGTAATTCAGACCGATCAGTCAATGCCAGAATGGGGGCTTACAATCTAATTTGCCTGTCACAGGAAGACAACACACACACAGGCCAGGGTCAATTTATAGACAAACCATTTAACCTACCAGTTCGGCTTTGGACAATGGGAAGAATCTGGTGCACCCGAAACAAAAAAAAAAACACGTGAAAATGGGGAGAACATATGAACTACATGCAGCTCGCTGGTTCAAAATCCAAGGTCCAAACATTGCAGAGCTGTAACATACTAACTACTGTGTCACAATGCAATGATAATTATATGAGTTAAATGTAATGTAATTTATATATATATATATATATATATATATATATATATATATATATATATTTAATTTCATTCAAGTTGTAAAATAAGTGGGAAGAGCAGACTATTACCACACTGTAAGATGTTGTAAACCTGGCAGGTTGCTGTCTGCATTTCTTAATGCACTTTCCAGGAACACTTGTGTCTGAGTGATACATCCCATAAGTCATATGCAATTAATTCTAAACCGTGGCTGCTGAGAAATAAACACTTACTGGTCCACACCCATCTGATATATCAACAAGCCCTGTAATAACGGTACTGGTAATATGCCTACGTCAGTAAGACTTGGCAGGGGACGGCCAATTTATCACAAGAGGCATCTTTAGACCACAGGGTAGCAGTTATCTGAATGGTATCAAATTATAATTACGGATACTGTCAATATATTCCTAATATCATCACCTAACAAGACAAATATAATAACATATTAAGTTAGCTCAGATTTAATAGAAGTTACAGTTGTTCATGCCATTATTGTCATTACAGTAACTTAATAAACAAATTAGCAGTTCATACATAGTGTTATTATGATAACTACGCTAACATTTAAGCTAGCTGGTTTAAAACCTAAGGTCCAACAAACATTGCAAAATTATAACTTATTAACCATTGTTTCACCATGCAATAACAATTAGAGCAGCTAAATGTAATGCTATATATATATATATATATATATATATATATATATATATATATATATATATATATACAGTGGGAAAAGCAGAATCAGACCACACTGTAAAGGACTGTTAGATAAATGCAGTCAGCATTTCTTAATGCACTCTCCAGGAATACTTTACTGCTTGACATTTTGGTCCATCCTCCCTGTAAGCAAACCCTGGGGGTCCTCAGCTGAGGGAGGTGGAGGCAGCCATGTTGTGTGATTGAGCTCCATCTAGTGAGCAGAAAGGAGGGTACACAGTGACATAAGACACTAGCAGAGGACAGACACCAGGGATTGATGTGTGACACCCGGTGAATGAAGGAGTGAGCGGACTGCCATCATCTGCTGCAGCCCCCATACAGGTAAGTGGGGTACCATCCAAGATGGCGCCCCCCGGGACCCCCACCACCCCCCTTCCCATACCCCCAGCAGTGACAGCCCCCCCAGGCTGCCGGCTGAGGTGACAAAAGCTGGGTGTGTCCGGGGGAAAACGTGCGTCTCACCCAGGACTAGGCCGAAGCCTCGGACTTTCCTACATATCTCCCCGGGAGCTGGGGTGACGTGGGATGACTGGTCACTGGGCCGCACAGAGAGACCCCTAGTACTCCAGCCTATGAAGTCTGATGTAATTACTCTGCACCTCTGTATATATGTAATATTTACTCTCAGTTTTAGGTTTATCAATATTGCTGGTGCAATGAGATGAAAGTACCAGTAGACATTGTACCTAATGCAGATTATTAATTGCATTAATACAGTTACTGTAACTTTTGCAGCTCATTTAACATGCCTTAATATTGTAAATAATATTTTAATCATTTTGCATAATTTATCTTTTAAATGCAAATCCACATATCCATCTTTCTTTGGGGAACTGATGTAAAGACCTCTAGGGGCTCACAGAAGTGTCTGTTTAGTTACTAAATGTATATTATCATCCCTATTGTATAATATTATTATTATTATTATTTATTATTATTTGTTTACTAAATGTATATTATCATCCCTATTGTATAATATTATTATTATTTTTTATTATTATTTGTTTACTAAATGTATATTATCCCTATTGTATAATATTATTTATTATTAGTTTACTAAATGCATATTATCATCCCTATTGTATATTATTATTATTATTATTATTTATTATTTATAATAGTTTTTGTTCATGTGTTGTAATGGTTTTAGATTTGTTTGGAAAGTTTGGGCTCTGATCAATTATATCATACATTCTGATGTTTACATTACTTTAAAAGTGTGGAAAAAAAAGTCTATCTCTAAATTATTAGCTACATTTGTCTATTATAATAACAATATGTATAAACTGCTAATGTACTTATTGCACAAGATACTGTGCGGATGAAAATTGCATTATACTGCAACTCCTATTAATTCTGAGTTAACTTAATATGTTCTTTATGTTAGTGTTGTTAGGTCATGATAATATGAATGTATTTACAGTATCCTTTATTATAATTTTATACCTTTGCTTTTCAGATAACTGCTAACCTATGGTGGAAAGATGCCTCTTGTGGTAAATTGGCCGTTCCCTGCCAAGTCTTACTTACGTAGGCATGTTACCAGTACCGTTATTACAGGGCTCGTTGGTACTTACAGCTGGGTGTGGACCAGTAAGTGTTTCCGTCTCCGCAGCCACGGTTTAGAAGCAATTGCATATGACTTATGGGATGTATCACTCAGACCCAAAAATGTAACCTTTTTGATCATAAATGTTTTCCCTAAAATGCATTAATTTTTTTTTTGTGCTCTTTCTATAACTACTTTTCTGTGGCTCCAATTTCCACAGATCTTTTCCATTGTTTGCAGAAGTGTATTTTTTTTTTTTCATGCACTATTTGTTTGTTCAGTAAAGCTGGGTGCACACTACACTGTTTTCATCCAATAATCGGCTCAAACAGCCAACATACGATCTCGTTTCTGTTGTGTAGTGTGTATAAACTTCTGACCGATCCACAACAGTGAGTACGAAAAAACAGTCATTGCTCACGACAACATGGCTGTGAAAAGTCGCTAAAGGGACATCCGCTCTTCCTTTTATCGTCCTAAACAAGGCTAGTGTGTATGCAGTCCATGGACTGAGCATTCCGATCATCGATCGCATGTAAAATCGCTCTGCATAAAAAGTCAGTGGAAATTTCTGTAGTGTGTACCCAGCTTAAGTAGTATAGTAAGACTGAAGGACACAGCTGCAATACTTTTGTGGAATATTATAGGAGAAAATCATATATACTCTGCTAATGAGAGGGTACATACATGTAATTATCTTATGTTATGTCCTGGTATGGTAACTTTTCTACATATAATTGTAAGCAGTGCGTGATTGCTTATTATATTCGACCAGCTGTTCTCTAATATTTAGTGACCCTTTAAAGGGACCAGTTACCTACACACAGTGGAGGCAGACATTTTTTGGTCTAGGAACCATTTCCCCAAGTGATGTCACTAGTCACTACCAAATTGATCGTCTGCCTCCACTGTGCCTTGGATGCCGTGTGTGTGTCCATAGAAGAGAGAAGAGACTGCGTGAATTTATTATAATTATTACTTGTTATTGCAGAGTACATGAATAATCTAAGTGTGCACAACAAAGAGATTTTATATGACCTGATTGAGAAACGGCAGCCAGACACTCCACTAATCACCATCTCTAACCACCAGTCCTGTATGGATGACCCTCACCTTTGGGGTAAGAGACCCTCATCTCTATGTACAACAGTCTCCTGTAACAGCCTCCCCTGCTGGCCACTTGAGGAATAGTTGTCGTTGCCAAAAAATATTCCATCTATTTTGTATGTTGCAAAACGTAGATGAAGATTGATAACAAAAATGTTCTCAGACCCTCAACCAGCACCCCTTATAAACCCGCTGCCTGTACAAATGTGTTTCACCTATTTGGATATACAGCTCCTCTGCACCTTTTTACCCTGGTTCTTTCCCATCTTTCAGGTATCCTGAAATTAAGGCACCTGTGGAACTTAGGCAAGATGAGGTGGTGAGTATTAGCAATCAGACAGGAGGGTTATACACATGAGGGATATTACATTTACAGCCAGTTGGGGGAGCTGTTCTCTCTGTTGAGTCCTGAGTATTGTGAGGACTCTGACCCTTGGGTGTGTTTCTCTCCTAGGACCCCCACAGCGGCTGACATCTGTTTTACAAAAGAGTATTATTCCTGGTTTTTCAGCTTAGGGAAGTGTGTGCCTGTGTGCCGAGGTGAGTACCACAAGCTTTCATAAAAGATCTGTTTTATTTTTATATATGCATTCGATGTTCAAAGTGCAATAAATAAAATGAACGGACAATGATGCTAAATGCCTTTTATACTTATTTGTACCCACCATGTTTTAAACTCAATGAGCCTGACTCATGTTTGGACAGATGTCCACTTGCGTACCGTATTTTGCGCGATTCCACACTGCGCTTACCCAGAAACGGACGGAATTATGCACAAGAGCTCTGTTCAGTTTAAACACTCAAAAGTTGCATTTGGTCATGAATTAAGTTGTTGTCCTGGCCGCTTCCAGTTCGCAGTAGTGGGGTAATTTTACTATATCCCCTACTAAATAATCCTGAAGTTCTGGAATTACAGCCTTTTGCTCCGTAAATCAAAACATTTCCTAAAAGCAAGACTCTGCATTGTGTGACATAACATGTGTATATATATATATTACTGTCACTGTTTGTTTGTACAGGGGACGGTGTGTATCAGAAAGGTATGGACTTTATCTTGGAGAAGTTGAATAATGGAGAATGGGTACACGTGTTTCCTGAAGGTAATGACACTGATGCAGGTCTGGGCTTCACAACTGGTCCAGCGTACATTACCATATAATCGCTTCGCAGGTCTCCACGTCATCATAGGCTAGTGCCGTGTTTCCCAACTCCGCTCCCCAACCCCCTAACATTCCAGGTTTTAGGGATATCCATGCTTGTGTATAGGTGACTTAATTAGTGCCTCAGTGATGTTGATTCAGCCATCTGTGCTCAAGCAGGAATTTCCTTAAAACCTGGACTGTTAGAGGTACTTGAGGACTTAGTTGGGACTGACGACAAACTGAAGATATTTTCTGGGGTCCATCCAGGTGACCTTTGGCCCCTGCGTTTTACCTTGTGGACAGTAGCATCAGGTTGTAAAGACCACTTAATCTCCTCTATCTGTGTACTGTGTCCGTTCCTATGTCTCGTGCACATAATTGAGCCTCAATGCCCCATGTGGAGTCCGTGTCTTTTGTGTCCAGCTCGCCAGGAGGTAGCCTCATAGGTTAAATACAGTGTAATGGAATATTAAATATTTGTTTAAGAAAATGTCACCAGGTGTTCTCATGCTAGTATATTGTTTTACTATGCATCGTCTTTTTGCATTATGCAGTTAGCATTATAAAAAAAGTAGTTAATATTTGAATAAAGTGGACTTACTTTTGGTCATAATGGCAGCAGGTTAATTATTTGAGGCTAATGCTTGTTGGCGTCTGCTCCCCAGTTTTATGGGTGTGAAGGACGGACCAATGTCTAGCAGACAAATAGAGTTTCAATGTGTGATATGAGTCACATACATGACGGTTACTGTCTTCTTATAACGCTCTTGTTTCCCCCTAGGAAAAGTTAACATGACCCAAGACTTTGTGAGGCTGAAGTGGGGTGAGTGTTTGGTGTAACTGGAAATGTCCACTAAATGGGGGAGGGGTGATAAACGCTGAATAAACCTTTATTCCCGCCCCCTCTCTCTAGGCATTGGACGTTTAATATCGGAGTGCAACCTGAATCCCATCATTCTTCCTCTCTGGCACGTGGGTGAGTGATCACTCGTACTTACTGCTCTCGATATAATGTAGTACTGGGCTTCTGTTGTTGATATTGGCTGTTTTATATCTGTAATTTTGTTTAGGTGATTTTGATAAATTACGGTGTTAGTGAGCTGGTTGTACCATGATTTTATTTAGCAAGGTTACAATATCCAGATGGGTAAATATAGGAAAATGTGTGCATTAGTAAGAAAATACTCTACTCTAATTTCACCCCTTTTAATTTAGGAATGAACGATGTGCTTCCAAACGATCCACCCTATGTGCCACGATGGGGACAGGTGAGTATTTCAGATATTTAATATTATGTATACAATGTAACATTCACAGCCATACTTCAACCAATAATTTAAAGCCAAAAAAACCCCCACATAAATATTTATGTTGCTGTTGTCTGGCTGCGGTGTTCTATAATTGGATTACTGACAGTCCCCTTAATGTGTCCTATTTTAATATGTTCTAATACTCCAGGTTGAAATGAGGATCTCCTAATTTCTTAAGTGATTGTCTTATCTTATTAATGTCCCTTGATCGGCACTGAATGATGGGTTTGATGTAATGAGTTCTAGGAACAAGGCTGGAGAAGTGATTTTACTGATGTAGTCTCCTCTCTATATGCAGAAGATCACTGTACTGGTGGGGAGACCGTTCAGCGTTGCTTCTGTGGTGGAGAAGCTGAGAGCTGAGGACAAGACGCCGGTAAGAACCTACTGTCCATCATCGGGATCTATCTAGGTTTATTGCTTAACAAGCGTCCTAACAGAAATCCATTGTATTTTATGAGCCAGTAAATAAGGGTCTTGGGGAGTCAAGGATCAAAGGCCAAAGCAGTCGTCGCATAGTTAACTCTACTCTATATTTACTGTGGCTTTTGAGGGTGTTCAAAATGGGGGGCGAGAAGAAGCAAGCCTAAAAATAATGAGTGTGATGTTTCAAGTAACATTGACACCACTCGTACAAATCTCTAGCACCTGAATGTGGTTTCTCAAACACACACTATGCACCGTGTATCAGCGTGCGGATGTGTGTTTGAGTGTGTCCTGGGGTTGGGTTAGTGCCCTGTTACTGGTAGGCATTAAATATGTGATTCTTGGACTGCAGGTGGAGATGAGAAAAGCAGTCACCGACTATGTCCAAGAGGAGTTCCACAAGCTGAAGTCTCAGGCAGAAAGTCTTCACCAGGCTTTCCAGGAGCAGAGGTGACACCAGGAGGCGGTAGCCATGCTGTAGACCCACTAATGCCAACATTTATCCACACACCAGATGCCTTCCTACCGGATTCCTTATCCATTCAGATCTCCTGCCAAAGGACCTCACCCAGTTACATTACACCGGTCATTGTGCCGATACTGCTGCTAATGACATGACGATTATTTTACATGAAGGAAACCGTGAAAGTTCTGTACAGGGGACACGTTATTGCGGCTGCTCTGTCCAGACACCAGGGCCGCTCCATAATCACACAGTGAGGAAATTTGGTTTATTAAGCCCAATGTCCATGGACCTGTGATTCTGTCTTGATCATTTTAATCACTTTTAATCTGGATTTGCTTGTAATGATGAATGTAGGTGTATTCTGAATGAAGTCTCAATTACATATTCCCGGGCTGGACAGAGGTCTCCACTTCTCGCACTGCTCCTTCCAACCCTCAGACATTTTTTTTATTTATTGTGATGAAATGGGTCAGACCTGTGTTTTGGGCATTATTTGTATTTTGTTTTGTTTTTTAACATTGGGTAAATGCCTGTTTTTATACTGCTGATTTTCTGTAACTATCTTTTCAATAAAGATCTAAGTTATTTGCATTCTGGTGTGTTGCGGACGACTGTCTTACAAGCTGTGAAATGAGAACAACTTGCAGTGTCATTACTGAGCCGTTATGTGATCCGGAGAGATGTGTCCGCATTAATGCCGACTGATGTATACGTAGATAATATATGGGTGGGTGAGCAGTAATCTGCCAGCATACGTGGAGTTGTGTACAGTGTAAGGAGCATTACCTTGTAGCAGTAGGGTGTGGGAGATACATGTTTAGGTTAGTGTGTCTACATTTGGAATATATATCATATGTTTTGGGGAGTCATTCTTGAATATGGAAATTCAAGTTCTAATTATAACTACAGACAACACATAGATAACAGAAGGGCACTAGTGTACACTAAAGCGATGCCCCCAACCTATTTCTCTTTCTTCACCATTTCAGAGTCTATGGGGTATATTTACTAAACCGCGGGTTTGTAAAAGTGGAGGTGTTGCCTATAGCAACCAATCAGAATCTAGCTGTCATTTTGTAGAATGTACTAAATAAATGATAACTAGAATCTGATTGGTTGTTATAGGCAACATCTCCACTTTTTCAAACCCGCAGCTTGGTAAATATACTCCTTAGTCCTTAGGATATGTATCTCTAATTATAGGAAGTCGTTCATTGAAGTGGGAATTTAGGATATTATTACACCTTACAGACAACACATACATTTGCAGTGGACCTAACTGATCCATATAAATATTATTACAGTCCTCTCCTTGCAAAATCTATTAATATTCAGTTTATCTAGTTTCCAATGTCTTCTAACAACATCTTGGATTCACAGCATTCAAATCATACGCCGCCCTAAGAAGGCAAGTTCAGACCCTGTCTGACCCAACTAAGCCCCAATCTGGAGTTAACTACAACTGGCGACGAAAAATCTACGGACATTTTAGTAAATCAACAGCATACCTGCCAACTTTCCCTGAATGTCAGGGAGACTCCCTGAAATAGGGGTGATCTCCCTCACCCCCTGAAGAGTCTGGCATTCTCCCTGATGCTGAGCCAGTACAAGACGTGGTTGGCTTCGCCATCTGTGGCATGATGACACAGTTCAGAAATTGTGTCCTATGTCCATGTATTGATGCCTATGGAGGCGGCCATTTTCATGGAGACCAAGATGTAATCAAAGACTGACAGGTAAGACAACATGACTTCAGTAATGGAGACAGAAATGTAAAAGACACTTCAGTCTCTAGAGATTCATTAGCTGCTTTTCTTTAACGCATAATTGTCTACTCTCACAGAATGTCCGGGAGACCTCCTGGGCTCCCGGGAGAGCAGGACAACCTCCCGGTTCTCGCCCCAGCAATAGATAAGTTGGGTAGGGGGAAGGGGGGCCTTAATGACGCAAACATTGTCATATTAGCGCCGCCCCCTGCTGTAATGGGTCAAAATTGTGACAATCGTTTAGGGGGTGGGGCCAAAATGATGCGGTTCATCAAAACCCGCCCCCCCCCCCCCCACCCACCCGGATCTCCCTGAAGCCAAGTATGATTAAAATAGTTTATCCTGATAGATTCTCTTTTAGTGTTTCAGGTCTTTTACTATAAACTGCACTACATATACCAATGATTCCTAATACATAAAGGAATTAAAAATAAGAAAGAAACGAGATTCTCTGCAACAGAGAAATAAAACTCCACTTCAGGGTTATGGTAATTATCAGTTACAGTAAATGGGAATCACACAGGACACCATGTAATACTGAGTAATATGTCACCATCCTATGAATAGGAATCATTCATGTGAGAGGTTTGTAGTGTTGATATAGACAGTGGTCTGCACCTGTCAGTAAATTATATTATAGTAATATTACATTATAGCAGATAACCAGGCTGCGCGCTACTGCGCATGTCTGTAATGGTAGATTGAGGAAGCTGGGTTATATTGCGCATGCGCATTTCGGTGCCCTGTACGGCAATGACAGATATTGTCATCGACCAATCACGTTACAGTCTCTGTACCCCGCCCCCGTGCCGCTCCCTGCCCCTGTATGATTGAAAGCCGCGGCGTCCTATGAGCTCCGCCCTGGTCACCTGATCGCCGCGAGTCATGTGATTCTGCTCCCTGTGTTAGTGGCAGGAAGATGGCGGTGGGGACGGTCTTGTTACCTTTTGCTGTCTTACTTGTACTGGGGGTGCCGTGGCCTGTGACCCCATCCCAGCAGGTGCCCGTCCTCCTGTGGTCTAGCGAGAGGTGAGAGCGGTGTCCATCTGTCATAGACATCACCTTTATCCTGAGAGTGGTGGTGGGGGAGTGTGACTGTGTGACGTCACTGCGTCATGTGATGGTCTTCATGATTAGTGTTGGGCTGGAGGCATTGATGTCACCCTGTGGGGCTGCGATGTCGCTGTGGCCATGGGGGGCTGCGATGTCGCTGTGGCCATGGGGGGCTGCGATGTCGCTGTGGCCATGGGGGGCTGCAATGTCGCTGTGGCCATGGGGGGCTGCGATGTGGCTGCGATGTCACTGTGGCCATGGGGGGCTGTGATGTCGCTGTGGCCATGGGGGGCTGTGATGTCGCTGTGGCCATGGGGGGCTGCGATGTGGCTGCGATGTCCCTGTGGCCATGGGGGGCTGCGATGTGGCTGCGATGTCACTGTGGCCATGGGGGGCTGCGATGTGGCTGTGGCCATGGGGGGCTGCGATGTGGCTGTGGCCATGGGGGGGCTGCGATGTCGCTGTGGCCATGGGGGGGCTGCGATGTCGCTGTGGCCATGGGGGGGCTGTGATGTTGCTGTGGCCATGGGGGGCTGCGATGTGGCTGTGATGTTGCTGTGGCCATGGGGGGCTGCGATGTGGCTGTGGCCATGGGGGGCTGCGATGTGGCTGTGGCCATGGGGGGCTGCGATGTGGCTGTGGCCATGGGGGGCTGCGATGTGGCTGTGATGTTGCTGTGGCCATGGGGGGGCTGCGATTATTATTATTATTATTATTATTATTATTATCATCCTTTATTTGTTAGGCGCCACAAGGTTTCCGCAGCGCTGTACACCATACAAACAGTAGACTATACAGGGTGAAACAGTACAAAACAATAAACAGAGATACCAGTACTTCGAAACTCCAGGCAGGTTAAAGCAATAAACACGGAGCCGAAGAACAGGTGAGGAGACAGGAGGAAAGAGGGCCCTGCTCAAGTGAGCTTACATCCTAAGGGAGGGAAAACAGAACAGGCACAGGGGGAGCCAGATGAGGCAAGGGAGAGAGCGAGTGGAGGAGATGAAGGGGTTATGCGGATGGTTGGTAGGCTTTAAGGAAGAGGTGGGTTTTCAACGCACGTTTGAAGGAGCACAGAGTAGGAGAGAGACGGATGGAACGAGGGAGGTCGTTCCAGTGAAGGGGGGCTGCACGGGAAAAGTCTTGGATTCTGGAGTGTGAAGAAGTGATAAGAGAGGAGGAGAGGCGGCGATCATTGGCTGAGTGCAGGGAGCGGGTAGGAGTGTGTATGGAGAGGAGGTTAGAGATGTAGGGGGCAGTAGGGTGGGAGAGAGCCTTGTATGTGGTGGTGAGGAGTTTGAAGAGGATTCTATAGGGGAAGGGGAGCCAGTGTAGGGCGAGGCAGAGGAGGAGCGGCGTGAGAGGAAGATGAGTTGCGGCCGCATTGAGTACAGATCGGAGGGGGGAGAGATGTGAGTGGGGGAGGCCAATGAGGAGGAAGTTGCAGTAATCCAGGCGGGAGATGATGAGTGCATGGATGATAGTCTTGGCAGCATCCTGAGAGAGAAAGGGACGGATGTGGGCGATGTTGGAAGCGACAGGCTTGGGCAAGGGAGTGAATATGGGGGGCAAAAGAGAGAGAGGAGTCAAGGGTGACACCCAGACAGCGGAGTTGGGTGACAGAGGAGATGGTGGTGCCGTTGACGACAAAAGAGAGGTTACCGTGGGATGGGAGTCTGCGATGTGGCTGCAATGTTGCTGTGGCCATGGGGGGGCTGCAATGTCGCTGTGGCCATATGGGGCTGCGATGTGGCTGTGGCCATGGGGGGCTGCGATGTGGCTGTGGCCATGGGGGGGCTGCGATGTTGCTGTGGCCATGGGGGGGCTGCGATGTGGCTGCAATGTTGCTGTGGCCATGGGGGGGGCTGCGATGTTGCTGTGGCCATGGGGGGGCTGCCATGTCGCTGTGGCCGTGTGGGGCTGTGATGTGGCTGCGATGTCGCTGTGGCCATGGGGGGCTGTGATGTGGCTGCGATGTCGCTGTGGCCATGGGGGGCTGTGATGTGGCTGCGATGTCGCTGTGGCCATGGGGGGCTGTGATGTGGCTGTCAAGATTTGAGGCCCAGAACATGTGGGTCTTGGGGTGCTGCAGGCAGGGCTGCTGAATTATTATTTATTATTATTATCATTTATTTATAAGGCGCCACAAGGTTTCCGCAGCGCCGTACACAATACAAACAATGGACAGTACAGGGAATAACAGTACAAAACAATAAATGAGTAGTGCCAAGACTTCAGAGGCTCCAGGCAAGGCAAATATATGGAGGTTGGAGCAGAATAGAAGGTAGAGTGACAGGAGGGAGAAGGGCCCTGCTCATACGAGCTTACATCCTAAGGGGAGGGGTGACAGACGACCGGCACAGAGGGTGTCGGAGGAGGGGAGCAAGCGCTCCCCTCTACTGAGGAGGAGCGAAGAGAGGAGAGAGACCATGGAGAGAGGGTTAGGTGGAAAGCTGGTAGGCTATGCGGAAGAGATGAGTTTTGAGTGCCCGTTTGAAGGAGCACAGGTTGGGGTGCTGAAGGCAGGGCTGCTGAATGTGGGGTGTATCCCAGATGTAGGGGTCACTGGGGGTTAATGAGTCCTGGTGAGGGGGATTTAGCCTCTTTCTAGTATGTGCCCTGGGTGGGATTCCATTTTGCTGTCCAGCAATCTCCATTATGTTCCAGCCTGGCTGATATTTATATGTATCTTACAATAACCCTACTAACTTAATGCAGAGTCAGTGGCCTCACACTCAGCACAATGTATAAGGGAGGTCACGTGAATACGTCTATAATGGACAGTTCTGCGTATGATGCTAAAGGAAGATTGCAGTGTACTCGGTCCGTTCCCATACAGAACCTGGCCCCTGGCTTATTCTTAACCGACCGTGCATGTATTTGTAGCAGTGCTGGTGGTACCGTGATATTACATATGACATTAAACTAGTAGACTAATTAGTGCTAATATCTGAATGGTTGCTATGGGTTACAGTTCCATAGCTTAATTAATCTTGTTTGTATGCAATGAGAAGGTTCCCCTATTACTTCTAGCTGTGCTTTATTCTATGACACATTGTAGAGCTGCATACTCGACAAGTCAGTTACAACAGTTCTCATTTCCACTTCCTCAAATTTGTTCCTGGAAACAGGAAGTGTTCTGGACACAGTGACAAGAACCTACTAATCAGTAATGTGATGTACATTTCCACTGTAGACTAACCCCCTTCTCCTGTATGCATCGGAGCCCCTACACCCAGCCACCACGATGTAGCATGTAGGAAGGGGGTCTCGATTTTTGCTTCACAAATCTTCTGCGCAGGATATTGTTGAATTCACAATGACCCAACTGGAGTACTAGCGATTGTTGTACCTTACCATAGGAAATGCTTTTTGACTGTTGCAGCTGTAAAAATGCACCGTGAGGTGTTTTCAAAGCTCAAATGCTTAAGGAAACAGCATTTCTCAGACAGGCTTTTAAATTCCTGAACCACCCTACTAACCTCCTGAGGCTGTTCTACCTGATTACCTACCTCTATACAGTTCACACAAAACTTAGATGTATTCTCTCTCTGTACTCGAAAACAGCCCTCTGGCCAACATTGCTGTGTGGCTGGATCCTATAGCCCACTAAGCACGTTTTACTTTTGCCGTCTGGCTGAACCAATATATAGCACTCACCCTCCTGCATGAAACTCACTCACTATAGAGTGTAAGCTTGTGAGCAGGTCCCTCTTACTTCTCTGTCTGTCTCTATTGCCCAGTATTGTTTTGTTACTGTTTTGTTCCCAATTGTAAAGTGCTACGGAATTTGCTGGCGCTATATAAATAAATGTTAATAATTTTTAATTTTGTGGTGTTTGCCACACAAGCTTCAGAACGCTGTTTTTTTTGTTTGTTATTTTGGCTGGTAAAATACTGCATTCTAAAGCAGCTATGTGTTCCCACCTTAGATGGGTTGTCCAGTTTTGGACATTGTGGGGAATACCCCCAGGGGCCCTCGTTTGTCCCCTGGGTCTGGTGCATCTGACGCATGAGGCAGCTAATGCCTGTCTGCATCTTCTGCATGCAGTAGATACCCCGCCCCAGCCAAATGCTGGCCGCTAATTGCCCCCCAATAATGACTGTTTTAAGGACCTGTGAGGAAGTGCATAATCCAACTTGCACCAAACTTATTCGACATATTTAGATTCTGTGTTTTTTGCTTAGAACCTGCTATGTCTTACTGCTGGTACAACAACTGAATAAAAGACTTAGGGGTATATCTAATATACGACGGTTCCGTAGAGCCGTGATTCCCAACACTTTGAAGTTATTTTCCTCAAAGGGCAATTTTAGAAAAGACAAAACCGATGGGCTCTGTCTTTAATAAAAGTGCACTTTAAAAAAAAATAAAATGGCTTTAAAGCGCCAGGAATCAGCGGTTCAGTAGATATCCCTTGGTCTGTCTTGCTCCTCTCAATGTAAAATGCCATATGACAGTGGGATAAATATACGTTCATAGCACTAAATATAATCTCGTCGGGATTCCTAACTAAATAATTTGCAGTGTTCAATTATGTGAAATATTATATTCTAAATAAAAAAAATTCTGTTTTTCTTTTAAGAATCAGACCCACTTTAACAATTGTCTTCCTATATCTTTACTTTTTTAAGGAAATAAGTTACCTGAAGGCTACATATTAACATTCCATTAGTATTTATAAATGTTTCCATTGTACACTAATCAGTTGAGTCATGTGACTTGTGATCATGTGGTTTTAGGGATGTAATTATACATAGGAGGAAAACCACATGAGTCGCTCCTATCCCTGCTATTATCAAGGTTATTCACAGAATTTCCTCTTTTTCTATGTGTCTGCATGCATAGGCAAACCGAAGGGGGGTTTCCTAGTGTCTGGAAAACCCCCTCCCAGCATGGGGCACTGAATGCTTGAGGTCGCTTGCCCCATGTATATGATGGGGATAGGAATTGTCTGTGTATATGATGGGGATAGGAAGAGTTGGAGAGCAGCCAAGCATTGTCTAAAATAATAGCCACGCCCCCATGCATGCTGGTCACGCCCACTTGCGGCGTAGCGTGGAAACCCCCCTCTACAAATCCTGCGTTTGCACCTGTATGTCTATTGTCTCTCTTGATTTATACTGGTTTTATTTAAAATGTGCTTATACAATGTATGTCTCCTGACAGTTCCCTATGGAGCGCCCTGCCCAGCGCACATGGCGGTCACGTGACTACCGACCTCCAGCTGGGTCAGTACTTGGACCCTGCGCTCACCACCGGCCCTAGGAACGTCCTGCTTTTCCTCCAAGAGAAGGTATTTCTTAAACTGTCTGGTATCTGCCTGTTTGACATTCAGCCTTTGATTACTTTGGACAATTATAATTGTATGAAACAAAAACGTTGAAATCTGTGATAATTATTTACCCGCATTTATGTATTGGGTAGAGGGGTTTAAAATTTTCAATAAATCGAACTTAAAACAAACGGCGCTGGACACCACAATTTAATACTTGGGAGTAAACATGATTACGGCAGAAAGATCACGTTCAAGAAGCGGTTCATTAATATAAATAGATTTATTGTTAGAGTAAATAAAACATGAACATTGTATTCGTAAAATGATGACAAAGCATTTTTAAAAGTGTGTATAAAGAATAATCTATGTTTAATATGAGACCTAAAATAACTTAATTTAGGAGCGAAAATACTATATAAGTTATACCACCAGGAACAATTACTCAGTGACTTGGCATTTGTAGAATATGAAGGGATTCCGTATTGGATTATAAATAAATTTTCTCTGTGTATATGAATAAATCCGGACTCGTCACCAATAGTTATAGTAGCCGGTTACCGGTGAAGGCACGTTAGAGGCTCGTGTCAAATGATGGTTCTCGGCTGTCTCTGTTCCACAATTGTTGCTACTAGTCGAGTTTTTTAGATTCAGACGTGATTTAATATATAACACATATACAAGATATAGTTACTCCGCAGTGGCCATCGGAATATACACTGAAACTTGCAGAAATCTATATTATAAGCTCCTGGAAAGAGAAAACCGCGAACGGAGCTTATGATATAGATATCTGCAAGTTTGACTGACTGGATTGACAGCTGGAAAGAGCCGTCTATCCCGGCGGCCAACAAGCCTTAATTGTGTGTAGGTGACGGATCCACTTTGGTGGTTCAGCTCACGTTGTAACAAATACGCTGTTATCTCCTATAAACCGCAGTGGTATAGTGATTAAGAAAAGAGACTTTATACATGATCTGTCCGGTAAAAGCCTTCTGGCTTTAGAATATATGACTAGTAATAGGCTGAACACATCTGTTATAGGAATATTGAAAGTTGGTTTATTGTAGGTATAATTTTTGCGAATTATTTCACATTTACAAAGTGTATAATTGCCATTTGCTGTTCCCGTTATTCTATCAGCTGAGCATTGAAGACTTCACAGCGTTCGGAGGAGTCTATGGAAACAAACAAGACAGCGCTTTCCCAAACCTAGAGGTAAGTTGTGACTGCGCTCGGTTATCTGTTGTAGTCATGTGTATATTACCGGAGTCACTGTTGTATAAATAAGTCATGGTATAAATTTATATAAAGGAAATAGCGCAGAGTGCTTATTTATATAATTGCACATGCACTTCTTTTTGATATTGTGTCTATTTTGGTAACTGAAATCTTTAATTTCTAAAACCAGGGGGAGAAAATTGTTTTGTTTTTTTCTGTTTTAACCTTTCTAGAGGAAATGTCTTATTTCTGATGTATATATCTGATACAATAAGCCTTTGTTTGAAAGTCTTTTGTATATCTTGGTGTAAGGAAATGTCTTGTTTGGGGTTTACAACTTTTCCTGGGGAATTCTTTTGTTTGGAAGAAATGTGAATTCTGCAGCTGTTGGAAGAAAGGACTCATGCTAATCTCATGCTAATGAGACCTTTTGATGTGTGAGGGTCATAGGAAGATGTAATTAGACTTGCTGTCCACTGTAAGATGCTGGATATCAGCAAGGTTTTAAGATATCACATAAAAGTGTAAATATTGTTAGCTTTGCAGTGACAGTTACCCAGAAGAAACACTATGCTGGTTAAGGAGTCCAGTGGTGGCAGCATTGTAAGCCCCTCCTACTGCGGCAAGAGGGAGCACTTGAGATAACGTAAGGGAACGGTTGCAAAGTAAGCCCAGCCGGTTCCCAGCAGCAACAGACAGGGTGGCATAGGCGGACCATCCTGTCACAGCGAGCCTACATGAGAGCGTTCCAATGTAATTTGGTAGGTTTATTAAAGCATAGTTCATCTGATAACAGAGAATGTGTTGTGTTTTCTTATTACAGAGCATTATGGAGTCATCGCCCTCTTCCCTGGTGCTGCCCGCTGTAGACTGGTACGCTGCCAACATCCTGCCCACGTACTTGAAGGAGAAACTGGGCGTGAGCCCCCTCCACGTGGACCAGTCCACGCTGTTAGAGCTGCGACTGAACGAGACCATCCCATCACTGCTGGTGGTGAGGCTGCCCTACGCCAACAGGTGACTAATTCATATCCTGTACTGTATAAAGGAAAGAACATCTGCATTATATGTGGTTTACGTTTATTTTATATATAGCCCTGGTTTTATAGAGGAGCCCAGTTCTCTGCTTCTACGCAGTAAGTGGCATGAGAGGTGTCTGACATAGTGATTGTAATAGAAGAATCAACAGTCCCCCGGTGGCCAAATATGGAAAAATGGCTCAATGTTCAGGTGTTATCAAGGCTGATTTTTTTTTAATTAAGCATCTTTCATACATGGGTTGGAAATGTTTTCTTTAGATAAGTGTTGAAGGACACACCCTGCTTTAAAATTGTCATTTTCACAATAATTTATCCTTTTAATGTGCAAATGGCCAATGTTTATTTATTTTTTCCTAGTGCTGGTTTAATGGTTGCCAAAGATGTTCTCAGAGCTAACGGTAAGTGTAAGATTAAGACCTGCTATTTTTGTATTTTCCCCTGCTATAGATTTCATGAAGACCTATCATTAATATACATTGGGAGGCTAATGGTATCTTCAGCATTATTGGAATTACACGCGGTGAAAGCAGCCGTTGTGTGCGCCGATCCCGTTTTCATGCCGTTAAAGCCTATCTATTATTTAGGAACCGGTCATGGACCTGTAGACATGAGATACAAAGTGCTTAGTGATGTTCAGGCTACAAAAATGACTACTCTGCTTTGTGTAGGTGATGGGTGTGCTATACAGAATGTTAATTTACGCTACTTGTTTAACACAGTAGGAGGTACAGGTATGCCTAAACAAGAATAAGACAGATAAAGCAAATTGCTTAGAAGGCTTCCACCCATGTGTGCTAAAGGAGCTAAGTTCAGTTACGTTGCAATGTGATGTAATGTTGGCGAGTAACTTCTGTATCTCTTTGCAGATGAAGTTATCGGGCAGGTCCTGAGCACACTGAAGTCGGAGGGTGTCCCTTACACAGCTCTTCTCACCGCTCTGAGACCCTCCCGGGTATGTTGAGTCACAATATTGAGCCGGGCCTGATCACGCCTTGTGGTGTTTAAATGTCTGTCAACTAAACTGTTTCTTAAGCAGCATAGCTGCCCTCACAAATGCAAAACGCAGCAGTAGCTCTTCCTCTATCTCCCAGCTCGGAGTGGTCTAGGGTAACAATGTTCTTGTTGCAGGTGTCTCCCTGTCCTCTGAAGTGTATGGTTAGCAGAGAGGGCGTAGCTGGGAGACCGCGATGTCTGCAGGAGAAGAGTCTGTGCTAACTATTCTGAATGGTCATGTTTTTAAAAAAAATTTATAAAAATTTTCTAGCTAATCGACAAACTTATGAAGGTACAGAAGATTCAGATATTCTGTTGGACTTGTAGTTGCCAACAGCTCAGCAACCACATATTGCCTAAGCCTGATCTACAGAATGATATAAGTAGAGCAGTCATTGATGCATATCTTGCTGTAGGATATTTCCTATAGAGTATAAGCTTGCAGCACCCTCTTGCCTCGCTGTCTGTAACACCCAGTCCTCCGGATAATGCTGGTGCTATGCAAATAAACAAAGCATTTCTTATTGGTTTTCAAAGAAAATAAATAAAAATTATTGCATTTTCTTCGTTCTTCAGTTACTCTTTAACTGATTTGAATTTCAATTGTGTTTCCTTTAGGTGAACAGAGAGTCTGACTTTGCCGTTGGCGGTCTCGGCCGTCAGCTATTGGCCACGCCCACACCTACTCCCACCTATCCTCCTGTCTATTTCAACGGGACCCAGAACAATCCCTGTATCCTGTTCTGGGCCACCAACATCTCCGTCGTTATGGAGAAGAGCCTTATACAGCTGACTAACGATACATTTAATAAGACGGACACCGCCGAATTGATCGATGGGTCCAGTTGCAGTAATAGTAGCGCAGTGTGAGTTGAAATGTTATTATAGTGTGTCCTGCCGGTTAGTAACACCTCGCCTCTTAAGCAGCGCAAAGCTGTATTTCTGCCTATTCATTGTCTGTGTGATGTGGGCGAGGGTTTGCCACAATGTAGGGGCAAAACTCTCTCCCCCTCCACCCCATACTCTGCATCAATGATGGACAATAGACTCCCCCAGCTCCTGCTTCCTTTGTCAGATGTTTGTTATATCGTGTAACACTGGTGTAGAATACCTGCTGATATGTTATTACAGATAGTCATCCCTTTCTTGGATTCAATGTATTTTTACTTATTACTGAGATTAAAGATAACATGCAGCCTTTGTGAAGGTTAGAGGGACGGCCATGTGGTTAAAGTGTATCTGGTTGGCCATCACTGGTCTACGTGCTGACTCAACAAAAGGAGCCTCAACTTAATTAAATCATAATATGGGATTATTTTATTTCCTTCATCCTGCCTTATAGGCCTGATGTATGTCTAGAATGATGTGTATTAATGTTTCAATAATTCTATTTATTTTTGTCTCCCAGCCTGGTGCTCAATTATGCGGACAATTTGCGAGTGATGTAAGTAACGGACGGGTTATGACAGTATTGCGGGTTCACGTGCTCTGTAAATGACGCAGTGGGTGTGGCCGGCTTTAGTAAGACCATTGGTCAGACAACTGGGATATTTTGATGGGTTCGGTATTTTTTTGTAAAATAGAATTATCAAATGATACTGGCAGCAATGTGTCATGTAGCTTTATTGCTAATTTAATTAATTAGAAAAGTTAGTGCAGTACAAATCTTTGCAGGTGTTGCTGCATGTGTACTCCCGATCTTTAAATGCAGTCAGCAGATCATTCCTGTCCACGGACAGTGTTGCGTCTAGTCACCAAAAACCGCAGACACTTCCATCTCCTCTCCTGTCTCTTCCGATCCTCTCTGCAGATTCCATCTCGAGAGCCGTTTCTACAACGTGTCGGGGCGCCGTTGGTTCACTTTGAACCGCGTGCAGGTCTTTAACTCCACCCATAACGCCACTTTCCTGGCCCCCCAAGTGAGCGCTCCCAGCAACTACTCCTTCCACTGCCAGTACGTCAGCAGTCTGCCGGTCTTCGGGTCTCTCCTGATCAACAACAGCACCGGTTCCAACTGGCAGCTTCACATCGCTGATTTCCAGGTAAGTTGCACTGACCACAAAGAATCCCGGGCAGTTAAAGTAGAACATTCGCCAGATTTACCGGCTGAATTTGATTTATTTGTATGTATGGAAAGGTCAATGTTGCATGTAGAAGGTTTGATGGCGCCCCCTGGTGTCCAGCTGTTAAAATTGCACAACATCTTTAAGTACTATTAAAACTGTATGAGCATGATGTGTAATTTACCCAGCATAGCTGGCATAGGTGTGTGTTATGTCCATTCAATAATGTAGCTGCAATACTTAAACCTGTCTGCAGGTGGAGATCTTTAGTCCTTCTCCTCTCTTCCTCCCCCCAGATCCAGGGTTTCAATGTCACCGGGCTGAAGTTCTCTTACGCCAGCGACTGCGCCTCGTTCTTCTCCCCCGGCATCTGGATGGGTCTCATCACCACTCTGCTCTTCGTCTTCATCCTGACCTACGGACTGCACATGGTGATGAATCTGAAGACCATGGATCGATTTGACGACCCCAAGGGTCCCTCTATAGCTGTTCCCCAGACGGACTGATCTCCTAATCGGCTGTCCTTACGTTCCATCCATTAGAACAGAAATGTCATGTGATTTTCCTTACACCTCTGCGGCCCCAAGTTCTAGCTACATTCCAAACTCATTTTTATTTGGTACATTAAAAAAAAAAAAAAAAAAAAGTAAGTCCCAGATTAGTGTACGTAGGTGCCTAACTTTTGTGTTTCGGTTGGTTTAGTTTCATGTGTATACCTTTTATACATTAGTGTATATAAAATATACATCCGGCAATAAACAAAAGAGAGCTTAAGGTGTTTTAGTTCACTAGGGATTGGTGACATCAGAGGAGCGAACTGTCTCACGCCTCTGACATCACTAGTGTTTTGTGAATGATTGGCATTGGTTCTGCCCCCAAAAAATGTCTGCCTCCCGTGCTCGAATCAGACCGTTAAACTTTAACAAACATAGAATCAGTGCAAAGATCAGAATACAGATATTGGGGAGCTCTGGAAATTTTACTCGGCAGTATAACTTTCTTAAAGTTTACTTTCCTGCTTCCTGCATATACCTGTGCTTGGACAAAGAAATCCTTACACCCTGCCCTTACAAAGAGAAAATAACGTTGTCATTCCCACCCTGCTCAGCAGAGGGCACCAACCTGTTGTACAAACCCCCTAGATGTGTACATAATCTCAAATGAAGAAACGCTATTTATTTCTGTTTGTTTAATGCTGGCTTAGGCAGCCAGTGACCGTGCGGCCGCGGTTGGCGTGCTGGGACTTGTAGTTCATTGGTAAAGCTCTCGTGATGTGGATCTTTGGTGGATAAAGTGCACTGTTCTGCCGCTGTCTGTCAGTATCTCTGATGTGAAATGCGATTTCCTCTGTAACTATTCACTGTATAAGTTATAAGAAATAAAATGTTGCTGTGGTCGTGTTTATAATGCTGTGATTCCTGGTCTGTTGAGACTAACGTGTTACTTTACGGTAATTGTGTAGTTACAGCTCTATCCATATCCGATCTCTGCTCTTAGATAGATGTATCCCCTGCTGTAAAATGGAACAGTATTAAATCGACTAAATTAAATCGATTAAATTTGACCACTAACGCCACAAGCTGCTGCCTTGGTGTCACACTTGACTCCACCTTCTGCCTTATTCCTTACATCCAATATCCCAGTCCTGTCACCTCCACCATAAAATTATTGCCAGAATATGCCCTTTTCTTACCCACTCTCTCATTTCCCGTCTTGACTACTGCAACCTTCTATCTAGTATTCCTGACACTCATCTATCCTCGTTTCAATCCATCTTAAATGCTTCAGCAAGACTGATCTTCCTCTCTCACCGCTCCACATCTGCTGCACCACTCTGCAAATCCCTACACTGACCCCCCTGTGTCCTCCAGAATCCAATTCAAATTACTCACCCTTACCTACAAAGCCCTCAACAACACCACCCCTGCATACATCTCAGATCTTATATCTCCCGCCCTCTTAGATCTACCTCTGACCTGCGCCTTGTTTCGTCTCTGGTAACCACCTCTCACTCCCGCATGCAAAACTTCTCCTGTGCTGCTCCCCACTTATGGAATTTCCTACCACACCCAATCTGGCATTCCCACAGCCCTCAAATCTTTAGACGTTCTCTGAAACCACCTAGCCTATTCCCACCTGCACTGCTCACACTAATGCACCCTCACACTTACCCTACTCCCACCTGCACTACTCGCACTAATGCACCCTCACACCAAACCTACTCCCACCTGCACTGCTCAAACTAATGTACCCTCATCATCATCATCATCATCACCATTTATTTATATAGCGCCACTGATTCTGCAGCGCTGTACAGAGAACTCGCTCACATCTGTCCCTGCCCCATTGGAGCTTACAGTCTAAATTCCCTAATATAGACACACACTCGCAGACAGACTCATACAGACAGAGACTAGGGTCAATTTTGTTAGCAGCCAATTAACCTACTAGTATGTTTTTGGAGTGTGGGAGGAAACCAGAGCACAGGGAGAACATACAAGCTCCACACAGATAAAGCCATGGTCAGGAATTGAACTCATGACCCCAGTGCTGTGAGGCAGAATTGCTAACCACTACTCCCACCTGCATTACCCACACTAATGCACCCTCACACCTACCCTACTCACACCTATAATACTCCCTCACAGCTGTCCCAATCTCCACTCTGAGTCACACTCGCTCCTCTTGTTTCAGCTGTACTCTTCCCCTTAGAATGTAAGCTCTCTAATGAGCAGGGTCCTCCATACCCTTTGTTTTCATGTCTGCATTAATTTATCTACCTTCTATGTCCCTGTTTTATACGTCCTGTTTTCCCCACTCTACGATGCTATGGAGCACTGTGGCACTTTCCAAATCTATAATAATAATAATTTGGGGTTACCTGTAAGCTGACATCATTCACAATCTGGATAGAGAATCAGCTCGAGGAAACTGGGTGCTCTGGACATTAATCAGATATCTGTTGGGTGCTTCTATAAAAGTGATTTAAAAACGTCCTCAGTTTTTCTGCTTCTTTAGCCCCATATTTACTAATTGATCTGCCCCATTGGCCTCATCCCTGAGTAATATCATTGGTTCTGACTGAATTGATGGGCTGCGTCCTCCTACATATAGAAGGAACTCCCAAATTTGCTGCTTCAGTGCAGGAACTACATCATGGCTGCATGCGTGTGACCAGTGACTCCGCCCACAAAATGGCTGCCTCCATGGTGTCCATAGAACAGACCAGCAGAAACGCCTATGTCATTACCATTGATTTCACTACACGTTTACAGAAGAATAATTTGAATAAAAAACACAAACTATGTTTTGTAAGTATGTTGTTTATCCTTTACAATAAAAATTGTAAATGTAATTTTCTTGCTCTAACTAATGGTCCCCCGAGACCACCGGCTATATAACAGAACATCTGCTCTGGCCTAAGTGACAGTATGCAGGACGCGGACTGTGCCATAAGGCAATTTGACCCTTTAGGGTCACACAATACACTTTGGAATTGGGGATTTGCATGGCTTAAGTTTTAGTGCAAGAAGGGCAGCCTGGCTGAGGGTGGTACGGGTGTCACATGAGAATGATTGTAGCTTACTATTTAAAATGATATTTGAGCGTAAATGTATACGGTTGATAGATGGGGAATTTTGAGCACTACAGGCGTTTAATTTTAGTTTAAAAATAATTTACATTGTATTTTTTAAGCTGTATACCTAAGTAATAGATTTAATGGTTATGACCTATTCAGTGAGTGTGATTTATAAAGTTTGAGCATGAAACTTCCAAATTAGAGCAGCAGAAATGCTGTATATAAAACCTACTGACTGTTCTTAATAGCGGCACCTTGTGTTTGCTCTACGCCGGATCTGGTCTGTTGTAGAACAAGGGCCAGTTTGTTGTCACAAGGAAATGCAAACTCCGTGCTGTATAGGTCTGGTGCTCCACTCCACACGTGCAGATTCATTCATTTACTATGTTCATGCAACTCTCTGAGTAGCAGTGGCGGATCCAGTGGGGGGGCAATCGCCCCCCCTAGCAGAGACTTGCTGCCGACGGCTGCACAGTATGTGCAGGTCCGTTCAGCAGTGACAGGCAGGGAAACTGCTGTCAGGCTGCTCTGATTGTGTTTTAAACACAGAGATGCCGGACAGCACACTGTCCCTGCTGAACAGACCTGCACATACTGTGCAGCCGCCGGCAGCCTTAGGTGTCAGAAAGGGGGCGGGGCCTAAATCGCCCGGGGTACAACAGTTTTCTAGATCCGCCCCTGCTGAGTAGATGGTTTGGTGTTAACATGGGTCCTGGAAAATAAAACAGAAGTACATTATTAAACCTTACTCAGCCCATTTAAAATTGTCTTTATTTGGTTTCTTTTAATATGAAGCATAGGTGCCTATTAGGAAATTGGGACAAATTAGACTAGGTCCCGATCATCCCAAACTAAACCCTAATCCACCCATGCAATGTCCATTGAACGCACTGATTATACGGATAGTATTTACAGGACTTATGTGTATGTATATGTGTGTGTGTGTGTGTGTATGTATATATATATATATATATATATCTATATATAGTGCTTTTTTGTAAGAAAAAAGGTGCCAGAACTCACCTTTCTGCCCCCTCATTTTTCTGTAGCCCTCTCTTTCTGCCCCCCCTCGTTTTCCTGTAGCCCTCTCTTTCTGCCCCGTTTTTTTCTAGCCCTCTCTTTCTGCCCCCCTCATTTTTCTGTAGCCCTCTCTTTCTGCCCCCCCCCTCGTTTTCCTGTAGCCCTCTCTTCCTGCCCCGTTTTTTTCTAGCCCTCTCTTTCTGCCCCCCTCGTTTTTCTGTAGCCCTCTCTTTCTGCCCCCCTCATTTTTCTGTAGCCCTCTCTTTCTGCCCCCCCTCGTTTTCCTGTAGCCCTCTCTTCCTGCCCCGTTTTTTTCTAGCCCTCTCTTTCTGCCCCCCTCGTTTTTCTGTAGCCCTCTCTTTCTGACCCCTCGTTTTTCTGTAGCCCTCTCTTTCTGCCCCCCCCTCGTTTTCCTGTAGCCCTCTCTTCCTGCCCCGTTTTTTTCTAGCCCTCTCTTTCTGCCCCCCTCGTTTTTCTGTAGCCCTCTCTTTCTGCCCCCCTCATTTTTCTGTAGCCCTCTCTTTCTGACCCCTCGTTTTTCTGTAGCCCACTCTTTCTGCCCCATCGTTTTTCTGTAGCCCTCTCTTTCTGCCCCCTCGTTTTTCTGTAGCCCTCTCTTTCTGACCCCTCGTTTTTCTGTAGCCCTCTCTTTCTGCCCCCCCCCTCGTTTTCCTGTAGCCCTCTCTTTCTGCCCCCCTCGTTTTTCTGTAGCCCTCTCTTTCTGACCCCTCGTTTTTCTGTAGCCCTCTCTTTCTGCCCCCCCCCTCGTTTTCCTGTAGCCCTCTCTTCCTGCCCCGTTTTTTTCTAGCCCTCTCTTTCTGCCCCCCTCGTTTTTCTGTAGCCCTCTCTTTCTGCCCCCCTCATTTTTCTGTAGCCCTCTCTTTCTGCCCCCCTCATTTTTCTGTAGCCATCTCTTTCTGCCCCCTCGTTTTTCTGTAGCCCTCTCTTTCTGACCCCTCGTTTTTCTGTAGCCCACTCTTTCTGCCCCCTCGTTTTTCTGTAGCCCACTCTTTCTGCCCCCCTCGTTTTTCTGTAGCCCTCTCTTTCTGCCCCCTCCCCCGCTTTCTGTAGTCTGTACTTACCTTCTATGCTCCTTTTCTCGCTTCTCTGCTTGAACGCGGCTCCTCTCACTGGCAGCGTTCTGCCGTCCTGACGCTGCCGGAGCCGGAAGCAGGACACACACTAAGATGCGGTGTTAAAAAGTTAATTAAACTTTGAAAACCCATGGAAAAAAAGGTGCCGGAACGCTGTTCTGAGCGTTCTATGACAAAAAAGTCCAATATATATATATCTACAGCAAACGGGCACAACATTAAAACCACTGACAAGTGAAGTGAATAACATTGATTATCTTGTTACATTGGCACCTGTCAGGGGGGTTGGATATATTACTCAGAAAGTGAACAGTCAGTTCTTGAAGTTGATGTGTTGGAAGCAGGAAAAATGGCCAAGTGTAAGGATCTGAGTGATTTTGACAAAGGCCAAATTGTGATGTCTAGACGACTGGGTCAGAGCATCTCCAAACGTCAGGTCTTGTGGGGTGTTCCTGGTATGCAGTGGTTAGTACCTACCAAAAGTGGTCCAAGTAAGAACAACCAGTGACAGGGTGGTGGGTGCCCAAGGCTCATTGATGCGCATGGGGAGCGAAGGCATGCACATGCAGTCCTTATCTTTTCTTTGAAATCATTATTGTGTTTGACATGTTGTCCTAAAATTTATCTTTTATTTGTAAATACAATAAAAAAAATTGTTGGTCAAAGCAGCGAAATATTTGTGCAATAAAGTGATTTAAAATTGCTGTGTATGCTTCATGATCTCTTGAACTGAATTGCTGACTACCTAACTAGGCACTAATACTTTGGGTTTGGGCACACTGTTATTAGCCTAAAGGGCTTGCAAGATAATACCCACAGTTCTTGCAGCCCTGGGAGAAGCAATCCCAGCGAAACGCGCGTTCATGTCTTGCTTTGTACACTATTGATCTAATTTATTATAACATTACTCCTGAATATTGAAGATCAGGAATTTGGAATTGTGGGTATTATCCAGAAGGTACTGTAAGCTAATAACAGGGTAAAGGCTTCAAAACCAGGAAGGGCAGAATACGTCTATTAGAAACTTCATGTGGTGTGTTGTCGTTAGGCATTATAGTATATATTAAACGAACTTTGGGAAATAATTATTAATACTCAATTCCTGATCTAAATTTATGAGCGATCTAAACCAAAGAAGAGATAGTGAAGCATACACAGCAATTTTAAATGACTTTATTGCACAAACATTTCACTGTTTTAACCAAAAATGTTTTTATTGTATTTACAAATAAAAGTTACAATTTTAATGTAACAACAGGGACAACATGTCAAATACATCGATGATTTCAAATAAAAGATAAGGACCATTTATAACCAGCACTTGTGTCTCGTCTTGTTTCATATATGATAGACAGGTGTCAGAACACACAGTGCATCGCAGCTTCTGAGTATGGGGCTGTGTAGCCGCAGTCTGCGCAGAGATCCCATGCTGACCCCTGTCCACTGTCGAAAGCTCCTACAATGGGCAGGTGAGCACCAGAACTGGACCATGGTGAAAGAAGGTGGCCTGGTCTGATGAATCACGTTTTATTTTACATTATAATAATGGCAGTGTGCCTGGGCAAGAGATGGCACCAGGATGCACTATGGGAAGAAGGCAAGCAGGCGGAAGCAGTGTGATGATCTGGGCAATGTTCTGCTGGGAAACCTTGGATCCTGGCATTCATATAGATCAGGGTTGTCCAACCCACGGGCCGCATGCGGCCCAGCACGCCTGTAAATGTGGCCCAGAAGGAGTTTTGGTTGTGGCAAGGGGGCAGCGCTGTTAATGGAAAAAAAAAATCCTGCAAAAAAAGAAAAGAAAAGAAAATACTTACCTTGCGGTCACGCGGTCACGTCAGCTGGTACTCTGGCTCCCTCCCTTGTCTCCTCCTCCGTGCGGTGCTCGCAGTGAATGGCGGGCGTGATGTCATCACGCCCAACATCCATTGCGGATCGCAGCACAGAGGAGACACCCGCGCAAGAAGAACAATCAGCAGCACAGAATTGGAGAGAAGAAGAGAAGCGGACAGAAGAACAAGCCGATTATTAGGTAAGTTAAGGGGGATTTTTTTTATTATTTCAAGGGACGCTGACAAGTGAATAAAAGTCACCTGGTCCTGGAGCATCATGGACCTTATCTCCCTGCTACATATTTCTACTTGTAATACTAATGGGGCATTATATATTATTCTCTTTGGCCCATTATAAGTTGTTATCCCTTAACTAACATAGTGGTGTAATTATCAAAACAGGTGACAATTTGGGGTCACAGTGGTGTATATGTCAGGTACCGCAGGCCTGGTCAGGGCACCCTGATATACAATGCCTGGCTTAAATGCACTTTATTGATTTGATATTGCATCGAAACAATACAAAAAGTGATTATAGTATAATAATTAGAGAGGATTTTTTGAACAGGGCGATTGAAAGGTAAGTATAGGGGGATTTGAAAAAAAGTGATATATATATATATATATGTTAACTATGTTTTCAATGGTTTTTTGGATGATCAGCTATCGTTATTGTTAGTGTATCTTATGTGCGGCCCAAACCAACTCGTCGTCTTCCAATGTGGCCCAGGGAAGCTAAAAGGTTGGACACCCCTTATATAGATGTTACTTTGACACGTTCCACCTACCTAAACATTACTGCAGACCAAGTACACCCCTTCATGGCTGCGGTATTCCCTGATGGCAGTGGCCTCTTTCAGCAAGATAATGCGTCCTGCCACACTGGAAAAACTGTTCAGGAATGGTTTGAAGAACATGACAAAGAGCTCAAGGTGTTGGCTTGGCTTCAAATTCCCCAGATCTCAATCCGATTGAGCATCTGTGGGATGTGCTGGAAAAAAACAGTCCGAGCCATAGAGGCCTCACCTTTCAGCCTACAAGTGTCTGCTGCTAATGTCTTGGTGGCAGATACCACAGGACACCATCACAGGTCTTGTGGAGTCCATGCCTCGACAGGTCAGAGCTGTTTTGGCGGCAGGAGGGCGACCTACACAATATTAGGCAGGTGGTTTTAATGTGGATGATTGGTGTATATATACATATAAAGTATATGATATTACATAGCATATAACTGTTATTAGATATGTGTATAGGATATTACATGGTATATGACATTTATTAGATAGATATGATATCACATAGAGTAGCATGTAACTTATTATAAAGAATGCTACACAGTATGTGACTGTTATTAGATGGGTATATAGGATATTACATGGCATGTGACTGATATTAGATAGATATACTGTATATTACATGGCATACAACATTTATTAAGTAGATATATAGGAAAGTACATAGTATGTGACGAGTATATATAAGATATTGCATGGCACATGACATTTATTAGGTAGATATATAGCATATCACACAGTATGTGACTGGTATTAGATAGGTATATAGGATATTACATGGCATATGACATTTATTAGATAGATATATAGGATATTACATGGCATATGACATTTATTAGATAGATATATAGGATATTACACAGTATGTGTCTATTATTAGATAGATATATAAGATATTACACAGAATTTGACATTAGCTAGAAATATAGGATATTGCATGGCATATAACATTTATCAGATAGGTGTATAGGATATTACATGGCATATAACATTTATTATATAGGTATATAACATATTACACATTATGTGACTGGTATTAGTTAGGTATATATGATATTACATGGCATATGAAATTTATTAGTTAGCTATATAGGCTATTACACAGTATGTAACTGTTAATTGATATATAAGATATTACACAGTATGTAACTGTTATTAGATAGATATATAGGAAATTACACAGCATGTAACTGTTAATAGATATATAGGATATTACATAGCATGTAACTGTTATCAGATAGATATATAGCATATTACACAGTATGTAACTGTTAATAGATATAGGCTATTACACAGTATGTAACTGTTATTAGATAGATATATAAGATATTACACAGTATGTAACTGTTATTAGCTAGATATATAGGATATTACACAGCATGTAACTGTTATTAGATAGTTACATAGGATATTACACAGTATGTAACTGTTATTAGATAGATATGTAGGATATTATCCATTATCTAACTGTTAATAGATATATAAGATATTACATAGTATATAACTGTTATTAGATATATAGGATATTACACAGCATGTAACTGTTATATATATAGGATATTACACAGTATATAACTGTTATTAGATAGATAGATATGATATTACACAGCATGTAACTGTTATTAGATAGATATATAGGATATTACACAGCATGTAACTGCTATTAGATAGATATATAGGATATTACACAGTATGTAACTGTTAATAGATATATAAGATATTACATAGCATATAACTGTTATTAGATAGATATATAGGATATTACACAGCATGTAACTGTTATTATATATATAGGATATTACACAGTATATAACTGTTATTAGATAGATATATAGGATATTACACAGCATGTAACTGTTATTAGATAGATATATAGGATATTACACAGCATGTAACTGTTATTAGATATATGGGATATTACACAGTATATAACTGTTATTAGATAGATATATAGGATATTACACAGCATGTAACTGTTATTAGATAGATATATAGGATATTACACAGTATGTAACTGTTAATAGATAGATATGATATTACATAGCATATAACTGTTATTAGATAGATATATAGGATATTACACAGCATGTAACTGGTATTAGATAGATATATAGGATATTACACAGCATGTAACTGTTATTAGATAGATATATAGGATATTACACAGCATGTAACTGTTATTAGATATATGGGATATTACACAGTATATAACTGTTATTAGATAGATATATAGGATTTTACACAGCATGTGACTGGTATTAGATAGATATATAGGATATTACATAGCATGTAACTGTTATTAGATTACACAGCATGTAACTGTTAATTGATGTATAGGATATTACACAGCATGTGTACTGTTTGTACTGTGTACGGCGCTGCGGAAGCCTTGTGGCGCCTAACAAATAAAGAATAATAATAATAAATGTGACTGTTAATAGATCTGTATAGGACATTTATTGGCCAGATACACAGGATATTAGCAGTATTAGATACACAGGATATTAGCAGTATATATTATATACACAGGATATTAGCAGTATTAGATACACAGGATATTAGCAGTATATATTATATACACAGGATATTAGCAGTATTATATACACAGGATAATAGCAGTATTATAGACACAGGGTATTAGCAGTATATATTATATACACAGGATATTAGCAGTATTATATACACAGGATAGTATCAGTATATATTATATACACAGGATATTAGCAGTATTATATACACAGGATATTATCAGTATATATTATATACACAGGATATTAGCAGTATATATTATACACAGTATATGATATTAGCAGTATTAGATACACAGGATATGATATTAGCAGTATTATATACACAGGATATTAGCAGTATATATTATATATACAGTATATGATATTAGCAGCATATATTATATATACAGTATATGATATTAGCAGTATATATTATATACACAGGATATTAGCAGTATATATTATATATACAGTATATATTATATACACAGGATATTAGCAGTATATATTATATACACAGGATATTAGCAGTATATATTATATACACAGGATATTAGCAGTATTATATACACAGGATAGTATCAGTATATATTATATACACAGGATATTAGCAGTATTATATACACAGGATATTAGCAGTATTAGATACACAGGATATTAGCAGTATATATTATATACACAGGATATCAGCAGTATATATTATATACACAGGATATTAGCAGTATTAGATACACAGGATATTAGCAGTATATATTATATACACAGGATATTAGCAGTATTATATACACAGGATAATAGTATTATAGACACAGGGTATTAGTAGTATATATTATATACACAGGATATTAGCAGTATTATATACACAGGATAGTATCAGTATATATTATATACACAGGATATTAGCAGTATTATATACACAGGATATTATCAGTATATATTATATACACAGGATATTAGCAGTATATATTATACACAGTATATGATATTAGCAGTATTAGATACACAGGATATGATATTAGCAGTATTATATACACAGGATATTAGCAGTATATATTATATATACAGTATATGATATTAGCAGCATATATTATATATACAGTATATGATATTAGCAGTATATATTATATACACAGGATATTAGCAGTATATATTATATATACAGTATATATTATATACACAGGATATTAGCAGTATATATTATATACACAGGATAGTATCAGTATATATTATATACACAGGATATTAGCAGTATTATATACACAGGAAATTATCAGTATATATTATATACACAGGATATTAGCAGTATATATTATATACAGGATATTATCAGTATTATATACACAGGATAGTATCAGTATATATTATATACACAGGATATTAGCAGTATATATTATATACACAGGATATTAGTAGTATATATTATATACAGGATATTAGCAGTATTATATACACAGGATATTAGCAGTATTATATACACAGGATATTATCAGTATTATATACACAGGATAGTATCAGTATATATTATATACACAGGATATTAGTAGTATATATTATATACAGGATATTAGCAGTATATATTATATACACAGGATATTAGCAGTATATATTATATACAGGATATTAGCAGTATTATATACACAGGATAGTATCAGTATATATTATATACAGGATATTAGCAGTATTATATACACAGGATATTAGTAGTATATATTATATACAGGATATTAGCAGTATATATTATATACACAGGATATTAGTAGTATATATTATATACAGGATATTAGCAGTATATATTATATACACAGGATATTAGCAGTATATATTATATACAGGATATTAGCAGTATTATATACACAGGATAGTATCAGTATATATTATATACACAGGATATTAGTAGTATATATTATATACACAGGATATTAGCAGTATATATTATATACACAGGATATTAGCAGTATATATTATATACAGGATATTAGCAGTATATATTATATACACAGGATATTAGCAGTATATATTATATACAGGATATTAGCAGTATTATATACACAGGATAGTATCAGTATATATTATATACACAGGATATTAGTAGTATATATTATATACAGGATATTAGCAGTATTATATACACAGGATATTAGCAGTATATATTATATACAGGATATTAGCAGTATATATTATATACACAGGATATTAGCAGTATATATTATATACAGGATATTAGCAGTATTATATACACAGGATAGTATCAGTATATATTATATACACAGGATATTAGTAGTATATATTATATACAGGATATTAGCAGTATATATTATATACACAGGATATTAGCAGTATATATTATATACAGGATACTATCAGTATTAGATAAATGACATTAGAGCATCCACAGAGGATGATGCAGGCGCGCAGTGATCCACACTCAGAGCCCCATCACCAAGGTCATCCACCCCGTCCATCCTTAGATGAGGGAGCCGGGTGTCCCGGGAGACACTCAGTGTGACAGCCCCCCGAGCCCCCCAGTACACACCAGGCTGTACCCGTCCACCTCCCCTCCCTCCGCTCCCTGCCCCCCCTCTCTGTGCTCCGGGGCCCCTGGGTACAGCCAGGGACTACTTGTCGTCGCGGAGGCGGACAGGGCGGTGCTGCCGTGCAGCCATCTTTGGTCCATCTCATTCCCGCAGCTTTGCTGAGTTGTGGTTGCAGAGAGGAAGCTGCCAGCACCCCGGGCACCTGCAGGATGGATGAGGAGTACGATGTCATCGTTCTGGGCACCGGCCTAACAGTGAGTAGCCCCAGGGAGGGGCAGATAGTGGTGTGGCAGCTGCCTCTCATTGTGCAATATCATGACATGGTCCAGTTGTGTATATAATACACTGTTATTATGTGCAATATCATGACATGGTCCAGTTGTGTATATAATACACTGTTATTATGTGCAATATCATGACATGGTCCAGTTGTGTATATAATACACTGTTATTATGTGCAATATCATGACATAGTCCAGTTGTGTATATAATACACTGTTATTATGTGCAATATCATGACATGGTCCAGTTGTGTATATAATACACTGTTATTATGTGCAATATCATGACATGGTCCAGTTGTGTATATAATACACTGTTATTATGTGCACTGCTCAGGGAGCCATTATATAATGTAATGATGGTCTGAATGTATATCTAGTGCAATGTAATGGGAGATTCTGCAACACAATGGGTTCTGGATGGTGTAATGTAATAACTAGTCAGTGCAGGGAGACTTTGGGGTTCAGGTGAGTGAGATGGGGTGCATAGTACTTAGGGATTTCAATGTCAATTGTAATGACATGCACAAAAAAAATCAGATTAGTTGACAATAGACAGGTCCAGCATGGGAGGCATCGTATTGTTTCTATAGGGATTGTCAGATGCAATGAGGTGGGGGCGGTAGTGTGGCCTGTAGTGATGTAAGCTGCAGGTTCTCTGTTGCTGATGACAATAGAAGATATTGTGCTCTCTCCTTGGTGCTGAACGGGTTAATTGCACGTAAGGTGCACACGCCCTTTTTTCTAACACCCCAAAAGTCACCCAAAGGTTTAGATGGCAGTTGTCATGGGATGTGGAGGCTGCTTTGTTACCGAACGGGTCATATTGGAGGTTGGAAATAGATGGGGATCAGGTTGTAGACTCAGGAATTGATGTTTCAGTGGTGCAACAGTTTGAGGTGGGGTTGTGACAGGTATTTCCTGATTAGGTGGCCCCTTCTGTAGATTACAGGTGGAAATAAGGGCTCGTGTTTTGGTCTGGTCTATGGCTGAAAGACTTTAGCCCAGCCCCTCATTCTGCATTTCCACTGATCAGGTTTCTCCGTCAGGGAGGATGTCACATCCTGGAATTCCAGCTGTACACATCAATTCATGCAAATCTCCCTGACACATTGTTACTGAGTAACATGACAGTCTCTATAGGGCAGTGTCAGGAATCACACAGTAACATGACGGTCTCTATAGGGCAGTGTCAGGAATCACACAGTAACATGACGGTCTCTATAGGGCAGTGTCAGGACTCACACAGTAACATGACAGTCTCTATAGGGCAGTGTCAGGAATCACACAGTAACATGACGGTCTCTATAGGGCAGTGTCAGGACTCACACAGTAACATGACAGTCTCTATAGGGCAGTGTCAGGAATCACACAGTAACATGACAGTCTCTATAGGGCAGTGTCAGGAATCACACAGTAACATGACAGTCTATAGGGCAGTGTCAGGAATCACACAGTAACATGACAGTCTCTATAGGGAAATGTCAGGAATCACACAGTAACATGACGGTCTCTATAGGGTAGTGTCAGGAATCACACAGTAACATGACAGTGTCTATAGGGCAGTGTCAGGAATCACACAGTAACATGACGGTCTCTATAGGGTAGTGTCAGGAATCACACAGTAACATGACAGTCTATAGGGCAGTGTCAGGAATCACACAGTAACATGACGGTCTCTATAGGGCAGTGTCAGGAATCACACAGTAACATGAACGGTCTCTATAGGGCAGTGTCAGGAATCACACAGTAACATGACGGTCTCTATAGGGCAGTGTCAGGAATCACACAGTAACATGACAGTCTCTATAGGGCAGTGTCAGGAATCACACAGTAACATGACGGTCTCTATAGGGCAGTGTCAGGAATCACACAGTAACATGACAGTCTATAGGGCAGTGTCGGGAATCACACAGTAACATGACAGTCTCTATAGGGCAGTGTCAGGAATCACACAGTAACATGACGGTCTCTATAGGGAAATGTCAGGAATCACACAGTAACATGACAGTCTCTATAGGGAAATGTCAGGAATCACACAGTAACATGACGGTCTCTATAGGGCAGTGTCAGGAATCACACAGTAACATGACAGTCTCTATAGGGAAATGTCAGGAATCACACAGTAACATGACAGTCTCTATAGGGAAATGTCAGGAATCACACAGTAACATGACGGTCTATATAGGGCAGTGTCAGGAATCACACAGTAACATGACAGTCTCTATAGGGAAATGTCAGGAATCACACAGTAACATGACAGTGTCTATAGGGCAGTGTCAGGAATCACACAGTAACATGACAGTCTCTATAGGGAAATGTCAGGAATCACACAGTAACATGACGGTCTATAGGGCAGTGTAAGGAATCACACAGTAACATGACAGTCTCTATAGGGCAGTGTCAGGACTCACACAGTAACATGACAGTCTCTATAGGGCAGTGTCAGGAATCACACAGTAACATGACAGTCTCTATAGGGCAGTGTCAGGAATCACACAGTAACATGACAGTCTATAGGGCAGTGTCAGGAATCACACAGTAACATGACAGTCTCTATAGGGAAATGTCAGGAATCACACAGTAACATGACGGTCTCTATAGGGCAGTGTCAGGAATCACACAGTAACATGACGGTCTCTATAGGGCAGTGTCAGGAATCACACAGTAACATGAACGGTCTCTATAGGGCAGTGTCAGGAATCAGACAGTAACATGACGGTCTCTATAGGGCAGTGTCAGGAATCACACAGTAACATGACAGTCTCTATAGGGCAGTGTCAGGAATCACACAGTAACATGACAGTCTCTATAGGGCAGTGTCAGGAATCACACAGTAACATGACAGTCTATAGGGCAGTGTCAGGAATCACACAGTAACATGACAGTCTCTATAGGGCAGTGTCAGGAATCACACAGTAACATGACGGTCTCTATAGGGAAATGTCAGGAATCACACAGTAACATGACAGTCTCTATAGGGAAATGTCAGGAATCACACAGTAACATGACAGTCTCTATAGGGCAGTGTCAGGAATCACACAGTAACATGACGGTCTCTATAGGGAAATGTCAGGAATCACACAGTAACATGACAGTCTCTATAGGGCAGTGTCAGGAATTACACAGTAACATGACGGTCTCTATAGGGCAGTGTCAGGAATCACACAGTAACATGACAGTGTCTATAGGGCAGTGTCAGGAATCAGACAGTAACATGACGGTCTCTATAGGGAAATGTCAGGAATCACACAGTAACATGACAGTCTCTATAGGGAAATGTCAGGAATCACACAGTAACATGACAGTCTCTATAGGGCAGTGTCAGGAATCAGACAGTAACATGACGGTCTCTATAGGGCAGTGTCAGGAATCAGACAGTAACATGACGGTCTCTATAGGGCAGTGTCAGGAATCACACAGTAACATGACAGTCTCTATAGGGCAGTGTCAGGAATCACACAGTAACATGACAGTCTCTATAGGGCAGTGTCAGGAATCAGACAGTAACATGACAGTCTATAGGGCAGTGTCAGGAATCACACAGTAACATGACGGTCTATAGGACAGTGTCAGGAATCACACAGTAACATGACAGTCTCTATAGGGCAGTGTCAGGAATCACACAGTAACATGACGGTCTATAGGGCAGTGTCAGGAATCACACAGTAACATGACGGTCTATAGGGCAGTGTCAGGAATCACACAGTAACATGACGGTCTATAGGGCAGTGTCAGGAATCACACAGTAACATGACGGTCTATAGGACAGTGTCAGGAATCACACAGTAACATGACGGTCTATAGGGCAGTGTAAGGAATCACACAGTAACATGACAGTGTCTATAGGGCAATGTCAGGAATCACACAGTAACATGACGGTCTCTATAGGGCAGTGTCAGGAATCACACAGTAACATGACGGTCTCTATAGGTCAGTGTCAGGAATCACACAGTAACATGACAGTCTATAGGGCAGTGTCAGGAATCACACAGTAACATGACGGTCTCTATAGGGCAGTGTCAGGAATCACACAGTAACATGACAGTCTCTATAGGGCAGTGTCAGGAATCACACAGTAACATGACGGTCTATAGGGCAGTGTCAGGAATTACACAGTAACATGACAGTCTATAGGGCAATGTCAGGAATCACACAGTAACATGACGGTCTATAGGGCAGTGTCAGGAATCACACAGTAACATGACGGTCTATAGGGCAGTGTCAGGAATCACACAGTAACATGACGGTCTATAGGGCAGTGTCAGGAATCACACAGTAACATGACGGTCTATAGGGCAGTGTCAGGAATCACACAGTAACATGACGGTCTCTATAGGGCAGTGTCAGGAATCACACAGTAACATGACGGTCTCTATAGGGCAGTGTCAGGAATCACACAGTAACATGACGGTCTCTATAGGGCAGTGTTAGGAATCACACAGTAACATGACTGTCTATAGGACAGTGTCAGGAATCACACAGTAACATGACGGTCTCTATAGGGCAGTGTCAGGAATCACACAGTAACATGACGGTCTCTATAGGGCAGTGTCAAGAATCACAGTAACATGACAGTCTATATAGGGTAGTGTCAGGAATCACACAGTAACATGACGGTCTCTATAGGGCAGTGTCAGGAATCACACAGTAACATGACGGTCTCTATACGACAGTGTCAGGAATCACACAGTAACATGACGGTCTCTATAGGGCAGTGTCAGGAATCACACAGTAACATGACGGTCTATATAGAGCAGTGTCAGGAATCACACAGTAACATGACAGTCTCTATAGGGCAGAGTCAGGAATCACACAGTAACATGACGGTCTATAGGACAGTGTCAGGAATCACACAGTAACATGACAGTCTATAGGACAGTGTCAGGAATCACACAGTAACATGACGGTCTCTATACGACAGTGTCAGGAATCACACAGTAACATGACGGTCTCTATAGGGCAGTGTCAGGAATCAGACAGTAACATGACGGTCTCTATAGGGCAGTGTCAGGAATCACACAGTAACATGATGGTCTATAGGACAGTGTCAGGAATCACACAGTAACATGACAGTGTCTATAGGGCAGTGTCAGGAATCACACAGTAACATGACGGTCTCTATAGGGCAGTGTCAGGAATCAGACAGTAACATGACGGTCTCTATAGGGCAGTGTCAGGAATCACACAGTAACATGATGGTCAATAGGACAGTGTCAGGAATCACACAGTAACATGACAGTCTATAGGGCAGTGTCAGGAATCACACAGTAACATGACAGTCTATAGGGCAGTGTCAGGAATCACACAGTAACATGACGGTCTCTATAGGGCAGTGTCAGGAATCACACAGTAACATGACAGTGTCTATAGGGCAGTGTCAGGAATCACACAGTAACATGACAGTGTCTATAGGGCAGTGTCAGGAATCAGACAGTAACATGACGGTCTCTATAGGGCAGTGTTAGGAATCACACAGTAACATGACTGTCTATAGGACAGTGTCAGGAATCACACAGTAACATGACGGTCTATAGGGCAGTGTCAGGAATCGCACAGTAACATGACGGTCTCTATAGGGCAGTGTCAGGAATCACACAGTAACATGACGGTCTCTATAGGGCAGTGTCAGGAATCACACAGTAACATGACGGTCTCTATAGGGCAGTGTCAGGAATCACACAGTAACATGACGGTCTATAGGACAGTGTCAGGAATCACACAGTAACATGACGGTCTCTATAGGGCAGTGTCAGGAATCACACAGTAACATGACAGTCTATAGGGCAGTGTCAGGAATCACACAGTAACATGACGGTTTATAGGGCAGTGTCAGGAATCACACAGTAACATGACAGTCTATAGGGCAGTGTCAGGCATCACACAGTAACATGACGGTCTCTATAGGGCAGTGTCAGGAATCACACAGTAACATGACAGTCTATAGGGCAGTGTCAGGAATCACACAGTAACATGACAGTCTCTATAGGGCAGTGTCAGGCATCACACAGTAACATGACGGTCTCTATAGGGCAGTGTCAGGAATCACACAGTAACATGACGGTCTCTATAGGGCAGTGTCAGGCATCACACAGTAACATGACGGTCTCTATAGGGCAGTGTCAGGCATCACACAGTAACATGACGGTCTCTATAGGGCAGTGTCAGGAATCACACAGTAACATGACAGTCTCTATAGGGAAATGTCAGGAATCACACAGTAACATGACAGTCTCTATAGGGAAATGTCAGGAATCACACAGTAACATGACGGTCTATATAGGGCAGTGTCAGGAATCACACAGTAACATGACAGTCTCTATAGGGAAATGTCAGGAATCACACAGTAACATGACAGTGTCTATAGGGCAGTGTCAGGAATCACACAGTAACATGACAGTCTCTATAGGGAAATGTCAGGAATCACACAGTAACATGACGGTCTATAGGGCAGTGTAAGGAATCACACAGTAACATGACAGTCTCTATAGGGCAGTGTCAGGACTCACACAGTAACATGACAGTCTCTATAGGGCAGTGTCAGGAATCACACAGTAACATGACAGTCTCTATAGGGCAGTGTCAGGAATCACACAGTAACATGACAGTCTATAGGGCAGTGTCAGGAATCACACAGTAACATGACAGTCTCTATAGGGAAATGTCAGGAATCACACAGTAACATGACGGTCTCTATAGGGCAGTGTCAGGAATCACACAGTAACATGACGGTCTCTATAGGGCAGTGTCAGGAATCACACAGTAACATGAACGGTCTCTATAGGGCAGTGTCAGGAATCAGACAGTAACATGACGGTCTCTATAGGGCAGTGTCAGGAATCACACAGTAACATGACAGTCTCTATAGGGCAGTGTCAGGAATCACACAGTAACATGACAGTCTCTATAGGGCAGTGTCAGGAATCACACAGTAACATGACAGTCTATAGGGCAGTGTCAGGAATCACACAGTAACATGACAGTCTCTATAGGGCAGTGTCAGGAATCACACAGTAACATGACGGTCTCTATAGGGAAATGTCAGGAATCACACAGTAACATGACAGTCTCTATAGGGAAATGTCAGGAATCACACAGTAACATGACAGTCTCTATAGGGCAGTGTCAGGAATCACACAGTAACATGACGGTCTCTATAGGGCAGTGTCAGGAATCACACAGTAACATGAACGGTCTCTATAGGGCAGTGTCAGGAATCACACAGTAACATGACGGTCTCTATAGGGCAGTGTCAGGAATCACACAGTAACATGACAGTCTCTATAGGGCAGTGTCAGGAATCACACAGTAAAATGACAGTCTCTATAGGGCAGTGTCAGGAATCACACAGTAACATGACAGTCTATAGGGCAGTGTCAGGAATCACACAGTAACATGACGGTCTCTATAGGGCAGTGTCAGGAATCACACAGTAACATGACGGTCTCTATAGGGCAGTGTCAGGAATCACACAGTAACATGACAGTCTCTATAGGGCAGTGTCAGGAATCACACAGTAACATGACAGTCTCTATAGGGCAATGTCAGGAATCACACAGTAACATGACGGTCTATAGGACAGTGTCAGGAATCACACAGTAACATGACAGTCTATAGGGCAATGTCAGGAATCACACAGTAACACGACGGTCTATAGGGCAGTGTCAGGAATCACACAGTAACATGACGGTCTATAGGACAGTGTCAGGAATCACACAGTAACATGACGGTCTCTATAGGGCAGTGTCAGGAATCACACAGTAACATGATGGTCTATAGGGCAGTGTCAGGAATCACACAGTAACATGACGGTCTATAGGACAGTGTCAGGAATCACACAGTAACATGACGGTCTATAGGGCAGTGTAAGGAATCACACAGTAACATGACAGTGTCTATAGGGCAATGTCAGGAATCACACAGTAACATGACGGTCTCTATAGGGCAGTGTCAGGAATCACACAGTAACATGACGGTCTCTATAGGTCAGTGTCAGGAATCACACAGTAACATGACAGTCTATAGGGCAGTGTCAGGAATCACACAGTAACATGACGGTCTCTATAGGGCAGTGTCAGGAATCACACAGTAACATGACAGTCTCTATAGGGCAGTGTCTGGAATCACACAGTAACATGACAGTCTATAGGGCAGTGTCAGGAATTACACAGTAACATGACAGTCTATAGGGCAATGTCAGGAATCACACAGTAACATGACGGTCTATAGGGCAGTGTCAGGAATCACACAGTAACATGACGGTCTATAGGGCAGTGTCAGGAATCACACAGTAACATGACGGTCTATAGGGCAGTGTCAGGAATCACACAGTAACATGACGGTCTATAGGGCAGTGTCAGGAATCACACAGTAACATGACGGTCTATAGGGCAGTGTCAGGAATCACACAGTAACATGACGGTCTCTATAGGGCAGTGTCAGGAATCACACAGTAACATGACGGTCTCTATAGGGCAGTGTCAGGAATCACACAGTAACATGACGGTCTCTATAGGGCAGTGTCAGGAATCACACAGTAACATGACGGTCTCTATAGGGCAGTGTCAGGAATCACACAGTAACATGACGGTCTCTATAGGGCAGTGTCAGGAATCACACAGTAACATGACAGTGTCTATAGGGCAGTGTCAGGAATCAGACAGTAACATGACGGTCTCTATAGGGCAGTGTTAGGAATCACACAGTAACATGACTGTCTATAGGACAGTGTCAGGAATCACACAGTAACATGACGGTCTATAGGGCAGTGTCAGGAATCGCACAGTAACATGACGGTCTCTATAGGGCAGTGTCAGGAATCACACAGTAACATGACGGTCTCTATAGGGCAGTGTCAGGAATCACACAGTAACATGACGGTCTCTATAGGGCAGTGTCAGGAATCACACAGTAACATGACGGTCTATAGGGCAGTGTCAGGAATCACACAGTAACATGACGGTCTCTATAGGGCAGTGTCAGGAATCACACAGTAACATGACGGTCTCTATAGGGCAGTGTCAGGAATCACACAGTAACATGACGGTCTCTATAGGGCAGTGTCAGGAATCACACAGTAACATGACGGTCTCTATAGGGCAGTGTCAGGAATCACACAGTAACATGACGGTCTATAGGGCAGTGTCAGGAATCACACAGTAACATGACAGTCTCTATAGGGCAGTGTCAGGAATCACACAGTAACATGACGGTCTCTATAGGGCAGTGTTAGGAATCACACAGTAACATGACTGTCTATAGGACAGTGTCAGGAATCACACAGTAACATGACGGTCTCTATAGGGCAGTGTCAGGAATCACACAGTAACATGACGGTCTCTATAGGGCAGTGTCAAGAATCACAGTAACATGACAGTCTATAGGACAGTGTCAGGAATCACACAGTAACATGACGGTCTCTATACGACAGTGTCAGGAATCACACAGTAACATGACGGTCTCTATAGGGCAGTGTCAGGAATCAGACAGTAACATGACGGTCTCTATAGGGCAGTGTCAGGAATCACACAGTAACATGATGGTCTATAGGACAGTGTCAGGAATCACACAGTAACATGACAGTGTCTATAGGGCAGTGTCAGGAATCACACAGTAACATGACGGTCTCTATAGGGCAGTGTCAGGAATCACACAGTAACATGACGGTCTCTATAGGGCAGTGTCAGGAATCACACAGTAACATGACGGTCTCTATAGGGCAGTGTCAGGAATCACACAGTAACATGACGGTCTCTATAGGGCAGTGTCAGGAATCACACAGTAACATGACGGTCTCTATAGGGCAGTGTCAGGAATCACACAGTAACATGACGGTCTATAGGGCAGTGTCAGGAATCACACAGTAACATGACAGTCTCTATAGGGCAGTGTCAGGAATCACACAGTAACATGACGGTCTCTATAGGGCAGTGTTAGGAATCACACAGTAACATGACTGTCTATAGGACAGTGTCAGGAATCACACAGTAACATGACGGTCTCTATAGGGCAGTGTCAGGAATCACACAGTAACATGACGGTCTCTATAGGGCAGTGTCAAGAATCACAGTAACATGACAGTCTATATAGGGTAGTGTCAGGAATCACACAGTAACATGACGGTCTCTATAGGGCAGTGTCAGGAATCACACAGTAACATGACGGTCTCTATAGGGCAGTGTCAGGAATCACACAGTAACATGACGGTCTCTATAGGGCAGTGTCAGGAATCACACAGTAACATGACGGTCTATAGGGCAGTGTCAGGAATCACACAGTAACATGACGGTCTCTATAGGGCAGTGTCAGGAATCACACAGTAACATGACGGTCTCTATAGGGCAGTGTCAGGAATCACACAGTAACATGACGGTCTCTATAGGGCAGTGTCAGGAATCACACAGTAACATGACGGTCTCTATAGGGCAGTGTCAGGAATCACACAGTAACATGACGGTCTATAGGGCAGTGTCAGGAATCACACAGTAACATGACAGTCTCTATAGGGCAGTGTCAGGAATCACACAGTAACATGACGGTCTCTATAGGGCAGTGTTAGGAATCACACAGTAACATGACTGTCTATAGGACAGTGTCAGGAATCACACAGTAACATGACGGTCTCTATAGGGCAGTGTCAGGAATCACACAGTAACATGACGGTCTCTATAGGGCAGTGTCAAGAATCACAGTAACATGACAGTCTATAGGACAGTGTCAGGAATCACACAGTAACATGACGGTCTCTATACGACAGTGTCAGGAATCACACAGTAACATGACGGTCTCTATAGGGCAGTGTCAGGAATCAGACAGTAACATGACGGTCTCTATAGGGCAGTGTCAGGAATCACACAGTAACATGATGGTCTATAGGACAGTGTCAGGAATCACACAGTAACATGACAGTGTCTATAGGGCAGTGTCAGGAATCACACAGTAACATGACGGTCTCTATAGGGCAGTGTCAGGAATCACACAGTAACATGACGGTCTCTATAGGGCAGTGTCAGGAATCACACAGTAACATGACGGTCTCTATAGGGCAGTGTCAGGAATCATACAGTAACATGACGGTCTCTATAGGGCAGTGTCAGGAATCACACAGTAACATGACGGTCTCTATAGGGCAGTGTCAGGAATCACACAGTAACATGACGGTCTATAGGGCAGTGTCAGGAATCACACAGTAACATGACAGTCTCTATAGGGCAGTGTCAGGAATCACACAGTAACATGACGGTCTCTATAGGGCAGTGTTAGGAATCACACAGTAACATGACTGTCTATAGGACAGTGTCAGGAATCACACAGTAACATGACGGTCTCTATAGGGCAGTGTCAGGAATCACACAGTAACATGACGGTCTCTATAGGGCAGTGTCAAGAATCACAGTAACATGACAGTCTATATAGGGTAGTGTCAGGAATCACACAGTAACATGACGGTCTCTATAGGGCAGTGTCAGGAATCACACAGTAACATGACGGTCTCTATACGACAGTGTCAGGAATCACACAGTAACATGACGGTCTCTATAGGGCAGTGTCAGGAATCACACAGTAACATGACGGTCTATATAGAGCAGTGTCAGGAATCACACAGTAACATGACAGTCTCTATAGGGCAGAGTCAGGAATCACACAGTAACATGACGGTCTATAGGACAGTGTCAGGAATCACACAGTAACATGACAGTCTATAGGACAGTGTCAGGAATCACACAGTAACATGACGGTCTCTATACGACAGTGTCAGGAATCACACAGTAACATGACGGTCTCTATAGGGCAGTGTCAGGAATCACACAGTAACATGACGGTCTATATAGAGCAGTGTCAGGAATCACACAGTAACATGACAGTCTCTATAGGGCAGTGTCAGGAATCACACAGTAACATGATGGTCTATAGGACAGTGTCAGGAATCACACAGTAACATGACAGTGTCTATAGGGCAGTGTCAGGAATCACACAGTAACATGACGGTCTCTATAGGGCAGTGTCAGGAATCAGACAGTAACATGACGGTCTCTATAGGGCAGTGTCAGGAATCACACAGTAACATGATGGTCTATAGGACAGTGTCAGGAATCACACAGTAACATGACAGTCTATAGGGCAGTGTCAGGAATCACACAGTAACATGACAGTCTATAGGGCAGTGTCAGGAATCACACAGTAACATGACGGTCTCTATAGGGCAGTGTCAGGAATCACACAGTAACATGACAGTGTCTATAGGGCAGTGTCAGGAATCAGACAGTAACATGACGGTCTCTATAGGGCAGTGTTAGGAATCACACAGTAACATGTCTGTCTATAGGACAGTGTCAGGAATCACACAGTAACATGACGGTCTATAGGGCAGTGTCAGGAATCGCACAGTAACATGACGGTCTCTATAGGGCAGTGTCAGGAATCACACAGTAACATGACGGTCTCTATAGGGCAGTGTCAGGAATCACACAGTAACATGACGGTCTCTATAGGGCAGTGTCAGGAATCACACAGTAACATGACGGTCTATAGGGCAGTGTCAGGAATCACACAGTAACATGACGGTCTCTATAGGGCAGTGTCAGGAATCACACAGTAACATGACGGTCTCTATAGGGCAGTGTCAGGAATCACACAGTAACATGACGGTCTCTATAGGGCAGTGTCAGGAATCACACAGTAACATGACGGTCTCTATAGGGCAGTGTCAGGAATCACACAGTAACATGACGGTCTCTATAGGGCAGTGTCAGGAATCACACAGTAACATGACGGTCTATAGGGCAGTGTCAGGAATCACACAGTAACATGACAGTCTCTATAGGGCAGTGTCAGGAATCACACAGTAACATGACGGTCTCTATAGGGCAGTGTTAGGAATCACACAGTAACATGACTGTCTATAGGACAGTGTCAGGAATCACACAGTAACATGACGGTCTCTATAGGGCAGTGTCAGGAATCACACAGTAACATGACGGTCTCTATAGGGCAGTGTCAAGAATCACAGTAACATGACAGTCTATAGGACAGTGTCAGGAATCACACAGTAACATGACGGTCTCTATACGACAGTGTCAGGAATCACACAGTAACATGACGGTCTCTATAGGGCAGTGTCAGGAATCAGACAGTAACATGACGGTCTCTATAGGGCAGTGTCAGGAATCACACAGTAACATGATGGTCTATAGGACAGTGTCAGGAATCACACAGTAACATGACAGTGTCTATAGGGCAGTGTCAGGAATCACACAGTAACATGACGGTCTCTATAGGGCAGTGTCAGGAATCACACAGTAACATGATGGTCTATAGGACAGTGTCAGGAATCACACAGTAACATGACAGTCTATAGGGCAGTGTCAGGAATCACACAGTAACATGACAGTCTATAGGGCAGTGTCAGGAATCACACAGTAACATGACGGTCTCTATAGGGCAGTGTCAGGAATCACACAGTAACATGACGGTCTCTATAGGACAGTGTCAGGAATCACACAGTAACATGACGGTCTATAGGGCAGAGTCAGGAATCACACAGTAACATGACGGTCTCTATAGGGCAGTGTCAGGAATCGCACAGTAACATGACGGTCTCTATAGGGCAGTGTCAGGAATCACACAGTAACATGACAGTCTATAGGGCAGTGTCAGGAATCACACAGTAACATGACAGTCTCTATAGGGCAGTGTCAGGCATCACACAGTAACATGACGGTCTCTATAGGGCAGTGTCAGGAATCACACAGTAACATGACGGTCTCTATAGGGCAGTGTCAGGCATCACACAGTAACATGACGGTCTCTATAGGGCAGTGTCAGGCATCACACAGTAACATGACGGTCTCTATAGGGCAGTGTCAGGAATCACACAGTAACATGATGGTCTATAGGGCAGTGTCAGGAATCACACAGTAACATGACGGTCTCTATAGGGCAGTGTCAGGCATCACACAGTAACATGACGGTCTCTATAGGGCAGTGTCAGGAATCACACAGTAACATGATGGTCTATAGGGCAGTGTCAGGAATCACACAGTAACATGACGGTCTCTATAGGACAGTGTCAGGAATCACACAGTAACATGACAGTCTATAGGGCAGTGTCAGGAATCACACAGTAACATGACGGTCTCTATAGGACAGTGTCAGGAATCACACAGTAACATGACAGTCTCTATAGGGCAGTGTTAGGAATCACATAGTCTGGGGTGAGCGAGAAGCAACCTATGGAAAGTATAGGCTCGATCTCCATCACCCCAGAGAATGTGCAGAAATTAAGTTGTTTTTCTTGCAGAAAAGAGTTAGTGAATTGCACAGTCTCCACTGGGCGCAATATAATGCACGAATGCATCTATTCTGTAGAAGTTGTACAAAGAGGAAACAATTGTGCAGAAATTGGGGCGTGATGTCATAAATCAGCATTAGTAGCTTTGTAGGTGAGCCTGATTATCAGAAGACACACAGTAATACCCATGACCTCCCCGCATTGTGCACTCACTTCTCTGCATATGCCATGTGACCTCCCTGCATTGGTGTTTTGGACTTCTCAGTTTTCATGCATCAATTTGACAGATGCCTTACTTGATTATTTTGCGCTGTTTGTTTGTTCTACTATATAACTTTCAGTCTGTGTACATCACTCATCTCCTGATATACTCTGTGCTGCTGGGGACCCTGCTCCTTCCACTATATAACTCTCAGTCTGTGACTTCCTGCTGCCTCCATTCCCCTCCTCACATCATGTCACTGCCCCTGTCACATGCAGCCCTGTCCTCACTAACACATCACTCATCTCCTGATATACTCTGTGCTGCTGGGGGACCCTGCTCCATCCACTATATAACTCTCAGTCTGTGGCTTTCTGCTGCCTCCATTCCCCTCCTCACATCATGTCACTGCCCCTGTCACATGCAGCCCTGTCCTCACTAACACATCACTCATCTCCTGATATACTCTGTGCTGCTGGGGGTCCCTGCTCCATCCACTATATAACTCTCAGTCTGTGGCTTCCTGCTGCCTCCATTCCCCTCCTCACATCATGTCACTGCCCCTGTCACATGCAGCCCTGTCCACACATCACTCATCTCCTGATATACTCTGTGCTGCTGGGGGACCCTGCTCCTTCCACTATATAACTCTCAGTCTGTGGCTTCCTGCTGCCTCCATTCCCCTCCTCACATCATGTCACTGCCCCTGTCACATGCAGCCCTGTCCTCACTAACACATCACTCATCTCCTGATATACTCTGTGCTGCTGGGAGACCCTGCTCCTTCCACTATATAACTCTCAGTCTGTGACTTCCTGCTGCCTCCATTCCCCTCCTCACATCATGTCACTGCCCCTGTCACATGCAGCCCTGTCCTCACTAACACATCACTCATCTCCTGATATACTCTGTGCTGCTGGGGGACCCTGCTCCATCCACTATATAACTCTGTCTGTGGCTTCCTGCTGCCTCCATTCCCCTCCTCATCATGTCACTGCCCCTGTCACATGCAGCCCTGTCCTCACTAACACATCACTCATCTCCTGATATACTCTGTGCTGCTGGGGGTCCCTGCTCCATCCACTATATAACTCTCAGTCTGTGGCTTCCTGCTGCTTCCATTCCCCTCCACACATCATGTCACTACCCCTGTCACATGCAGCCCTGTCCTCACTAATACATCACTCATCTCCTGATATACTCTGTGCTGCTGGGGGTCCCTGCTCCATCCACTATATAACTCTCAGTCTGTGGCTTCCTGATGCCTCCATTCCCCTCCTCACATCATGTCACTGCCCCTGTCACATGCAGCCCTGTCCTCACTAACACATCACTCATCTCCTGATATACTATGTGCTGCTGGGAACCCTGCTCCTTCCACTATATAACTCTCAGTCTGTGGCTTCCTGCTGCCTCCATTCCTCTCCTTACATCATGTCACTGCCCCTGTCACATGCAGCCTTGTCCTCACTAACACATCACTCATCTCCTGATATACTCTGTGCTGCTGGGAGACCCTGCTCCTTCCACTATATAACTCTCAGTCTGTGGCTTCCTGCTGCCTCCATTCCCCTCCTCATTTGTAGAAAAGTAAAAAGCAAAATAATACGAAAGGGACAATAACAAAACAAATAAACCACAAAGCGAGGAAGAAAAATCTGACGAAATGTGGAAGTTACTGGTGCTTTATGCTGTTCATCTGTTTCCCTCCTTGCAGGAATGCATCTTGTCTGGGATCATGTCTGTCAATGGGAAGAAAGTGTTGCACATGGACAGGAACCCCTACTACGGCGGAGAGAGTTCATCAATCACCCCGTTAGAGGAGGTATAGTCCCCGTACAATATCATAATATAGATGAATATTAAGCTTTCATTGTGCATGTGTGTTTGTAGGGTTTATATACACAGATAAAGCAATACGGGCGATCCCGTAGGACTGTTATACTGAGTCTTATCACTGCTGATTGCTGCAGGCAACATTACAATTGATGCAAAGCAAATGCTGTTTATAATCTGTAGTATTTACCAGGTCTGTAGAGCTCGAGATCAACGCGTGACAGTAACTCTTGTGTTCAGCCCTTAGGCTTGAAAAACCCATAATTGTTCTACACAGGAGGATATATTTGTATTAATTTAATGTTCGTAAAATTAAAATCATCCTGGGCTAGGGCCTCTTTAAGGTTATTACTTATTATACACCGCCCACCCCGATGGAGAGAAAACAGATGCACGGATTTTTCAGAACAATCGTTGTCAAAAGAGCTAACGTTCAATAACTCTTCGCCCTGATTGTGCACAAAGACGTATTGAATTAATACCCTAATGATTAAGTAAAGTTCATGCAAGTGGGACCGATAAGTACAAAACACGTTAATGTTCATGAGAATTCTGGCACATCAATTAATTTGGAACCAAAGACATCACTTTGGTATCACTGGTGAAATTCTTATAATTATTGGTGCATCCCACAAAATGGCCGCCCCCGCAGTGTGCAGCTGATGGGTACACTTTATTACGTTTGTGAGTTTGTGCAGTCGCCCCCTCACCAAGGTCTGTGTGTTGTACCTACAGCTCTATAAAAGGTTTGAGATCCCAGATGGACCTGCGGAGAGTATGGGGAGAGGACGTGACTGGAACGTGGATCTAATCCCCAAATTCCTCATGGCTAACGGTAAGAATGTTTCTGTAATAGTTGCGCTATTTGTCGACTGTGGCCGTCGGGCTATTGTCGTCATCATCAGATGAAAATGTCACCATATTCATGAATGTGGCTGAAAATATCGAGAGCAGATATCAATTGGCTTATTTGTTATTAAAGGGAATCTTTCTAAAATAATTTATATGTAATACATCCCAATCGGGATGACATACTCTATTATATATACTTTCCAAGTACATTAAAAAATTCCCATAAAACTGAAAAAAAAAATTGTTTTGGGTGGAGTTTTAACACGTTAAAATAAAAACGGAGGTTATACTTACATTGTTTGTGCCGTTCACCTTATCTGCCAGGGTCCAAAATGGCTGTAACAATCCCTCGCTAGTCTCCTCTCTACTATTACCACTCGGCCTGCTGGGAGGTTGTCTTGTTCAGCTAGCGCATTTCAAGGTGCATTGTAAAACGTCACATCAAGTTACACCCTCCTAACACTTCAGTATCACCCCCTTTATTAATTTCAACTTTATAATTTTCCTTCTAAGACGCTGCTCGACTTATGGCTTAAATTAATAATAAGTGACAGTTTTGTGTGCTTGAATTGTTCTATTACATCGGTACGTCTAGAAATGTATTTTCCTTCACAACTGTAACCTGAAGGTTCTATAATGCGTCTTGCGACAAGACCTGGTACTATCTCAGAGGCAGGGGAGGATTCAGGTCTTTTGGCTGGGAAAAAAAATCTGTAAATTTCATTACTTTCGCTTAATTAAATAATCCCGTCCCGCAAAATCAAATCTTGTTTTTTGAAAGTTGATGTAAACCTTGGCGCACGCGCGTGCCTAGTCCGCATTCAGCATAAATCGGGAGTGTCCCGCCTAAATTAGGACAGTTGGGAGGTACGCCTTTATTCTGATGTCTAAGGATATCTCAGAGTTACCCGCAGAACCGAAAGCAAGGTTGGGAAACTGAAAAGATAAATACAGATTACAAAACATCCCCTATAGAAAACAGGAAGGAAAATCAGAAAACACCACAGAACTGGGAGAGGAAATCCCCAGATGGCAGCCAGGTGTCTGTCTAGCTGAAGTCTACAAAGACAGAATCAGGTCGGTTGCTATGGACAACACCGCCATTTTTACATAAATGTCCCTCCGTATCCTTATTGAGATATGGAGAGAAAATCTCTCTATAGAAGCTATATGACTGATGTGTGACAAGGAATCAGAAGTCCAGAAAGAGCTGGATTTCCCTTTTAAACTTCTAATGTTTCGGACATGATCAAAATTTCCCAACATTTAAATAAGCAGAGTCTGAACAAAATAGGGCCATCCCTGATACATTGAAACCACACCCTGATCCGCCTAACCACGCCCATATTCCGACAAAATTTTCTGCCTCAGTCACTGGTTCCTAGTGAAGGGATAGGCTGCATTCTCAGTGATGTCACTGGCTCCTAGTGACTGGATAGGCTGCATTCTCAGTGATGTCACTGGTTCCTAGTGACTGGATAGGCTGCATTCTCAGTGATGTCACTGGCTCCTAGTGACTGGATAGGCAGCATTCTCAGTGATGTCACTGGTTCCTAGTGACTGGATAGGCAGCATTCTCAGTGATGTCACTGGTTCCTAGTGAAGGGATAGGCTGCATTTTCAGTGATGTCACTGGTTTCTAGTGAAGGGATAGGCTGCATTCTCAGTGATGTCACTGGCTCCTAGTGACTGGATAGGCTGCATTCTCAGTGATGTCACTGGCTCCTAGTGACTGGATAGGCTGCATTCTCAGTGATGTCACTGGTTCCTAGTGACTGGATAGGCAGCATTCTCAGTGATGTCACTGGTTCCTAGTGACTGGATAGGCTGCATTCTCAGTGATGTCACTGGTTCCTAGTGACTGGATAGGCAGCATTCTCAGTGATGTCACTGGTTCCTAGTGAAGGGATAGGCTGCATTTTCAGTGATGTCACTGGTTTCTAGTGAAGGGATAGGCTGCATTTTCAGTGATGTCACTGGTTCCTAGTGAAGGGATAGGCTACATTCTCAGTGATGTCACTGGTTCCTAGTGACTGGATAGGCTGCATTCTCAGTGATGTCACTGGTTCCTAGTGAAGGGATAGGCTGCATTCTCAGTGATGTCACTGGTTACTAGTGACTGGATAGGCTGCATTCTCAGAGATTTCACTGGTTCCTAGTGACTGGATAGGCTGCACTCTCAGTGATGTCACTGGTTCCTAGTGACTGGATAGGCTGCATTCTCAGAGATTTCACTGGCTCCTAGTGACTGCATAGGCTGCATTCTCAGTGATGTCACTGGTTCCTAGTGAAGGGATAGGCTGCATTTTCAGTGATGTCACTGGCTCCTAGTGACTGGATAGGCTGCATTCTCGGTGATGTCACTGGCTCCTAGTGACTGGATAGGCTGCATTCTCAGAGATGACACTGGCTCCTAGTGACTGGATAGGCTGCATTCTCAGTGATGTCACTGGTTCCTAGTGAAGGGATAGGCTGCATTCTCAGTGATGTCACTGGCTCCTAGTGACTGGATAGGCTGCATTCTCAGAGATGACACTGGTTCCTAGTGAATGAATAGGCTGCATTCTCAGTGATGTCACTGGCTCCTAGTGACTGGATAGGCTGCATTCCCAGTGATGTCACTGGCTCCTAGTGACTGGATAGGCTGCATTCTCAGTGATGTCACTGGTTCCTAGTGAAGGGATAGGCTGCATTCTCAGTGATGTCACTGGTTCCTAGTGAATGAATAGGCTGCATTCTCAGTGATGTCACTGGCTCCTAGTGACTGGATAGGCTGCATTCTCAGTGATGTCACTGGCTCCTAATGACTGGATAGGCTACATTCTCAGAGATGACACTGGTTTCTAGTGAAGGGATAGGCTGCATTCTCAGTGATGTCACTGGTTGTTAGTGAATGAATAGGCTGCATTCTCAGTGATGTCACTGGCTCCTAGTGACTGGATAGGCTGCATTCTCAGTGATGTCACTGGCTCCTAGTGACTGGATAGGCTGCATTATCAGTGATGTCACTGGTTGTTAGTGAATGAATAGGCTGCATTCTCAGTGATGTCACTGGCTCCTAGTGACTGGATAGGCTGCATTCTCAGTGATGTCACTGGCTCCTTATGACTGGATAGGCTACATTCTCAGTGATGTCACTGGCTCCTAGTGACTGGATAGGCTGCATTCTCAGAGATGTCACTGGCTCCTAGTGACTGGATAGGCTGCATTCTCAGTGATGTCACTGGCTCCTAGTGACTGCATAGGCTGCATTCTCAGTGATGTCACTGGTTCATAGTGAAGGGATAGGCTGCATTCTCAGTGATGTCACTGGTTCCTAGTGAAGGGATAGGCTGCATTCTCAGTGATGTCACTGGTTCCTAGTGACTGGATAGGCTGCAGTCTTAGTGATGTCACTGGTTCCTAGTGAAGGGATAGGCTGCATTCTCAGTGATGTCACTGGCTCCTAGTGACTGGATAGGCTGCAGTCTTAGTGATGTCACTGGTTCCTAGTGAAGGGATAGGCTGCATTCTCAGTGATGTCACTGGCTCCTAGTGACTGGATAGGCTGCATTCTCAGTGATGTCACTGGCTCCTAGTGATTGGATAGGCTGCATTCTCAGTGATGTCACTGGTTCCTAGTGAATGGATAGGCTGCACTCTCAGTGATGTCACTGGTTCCTAGTGACTGGATAGGCAGCATTCTCAGTGATGTCACTGGTTCCTAGTGACTGGATAGGCTGCACTCTCAGTGATGTCACTGGTTCCTAGTGACTGGATAGGCTGCATTCTCAGAGATTTCACTGGCTCCTAGTGACTGCATAGGCTGCATTCTCAGTGATGTCACTGGTTCCTAGTGAAGGGATAGGCTGCATTTTCAGTGATGTCACTGGCTCCTAGTGACTGGATAGGCTGCATTCTCGGTGATGTCACTGGCTCCTAGTGACTGGATAGGCTGCATTCTCAGAGATGACACTGGCTCCTAGTGACTGGATAGGCTGCATTCTCAGTGATGTCACTGGTTCCTAGTGAAGGGATAGGCTGCATTCTCAGTGATGTCACTGGCTCCTAGTGACTGGATAGGCTGCATTCTCAGAGATGACACTGGTTCCTAGTGAATGAATAGGCTGCATTCTCAGTGATGTCACTGGCTCCTAGTGACTGGATAGGCTGCATTCCCAGTGATGTCACTGGCTCCTAGTGACTGGATAGGCTGCATTCTCAGTGATGTCACTGGTTCCTAGTGAAGGGATAGGCTGCATTCTCAGTGATGTCACTGGTTCCTAGTGAATGAATAGGCTGCATTCTCAGTGATGTCACTGGCTCCTAGTGACTGGATAGGCTGCATTCTCAGTGATGTCACTGGCTCCTAATGACTGGATAGGCTACATTCTCAGAGATGACACTGGTTTCTAGTGAAGGGATAGGCTGCATTCTCAGTGATGTCACTGGTTGTTAGTGAATGAATAGGCTGCATTCTCAGTGATGTCACTGGCTCCTAGTGACTGGATAGGCTGCATTCTCAGTGATGTCACTGGCTCCTAGTGACTGGATAGGCTGCATTATCAGTGATGTCACTGGTTGTTAGTGAATGAATAGGCTGCATTCTCAGTGATGTCACTGGCTCCTAGTGACTGGATAGGCTGCATTCTCAGTGATGTCACTGGCTCCTTATGACTGGATAGGCTACATTCTCAGTGATGTCACTGGCTCCTAGTGACTGAATAGGCTGCATTCTCAGAGATGTCACTGGCTCCTAGTGACTGGATAGGCTGCATTCTCAGTGATGTCACTGGCTCCTAGTGACTGCATAGGCTGCATTCTCAGTGATGTCACTGGTTCATAGTGAAGGGATAGGCTGCATTCTCAGTGATGTCACTGGTTCCTAGTGAAGGGATAGGCTGCATTCTCAGTGATGTCACTGGTTCCTAGTGACTGGATAGGCTGCAGTCTTAGTGATGTCACTGGTTCCTAGTGAAGGGATAGGCTGCATTCTCAGTGATGTCACTGGCTCCTAGTGACTGGATAGGCTGCAGTCTTAGTGATGTCACTGGTTCCTATTGAAGGGATAGGCTGCATTCTCAGTGATGTCACTGGCTCCTAGTGACTGGATAGGCTGCATTCTCAGTGATGTCACTGGCTCCTAGTGATTGGATAGGCTGCATTCTCAGTGATGTCACTGGTTCCTAGTGAATGGATAGGCTGCACTCTCAGTGATGTCATAATTTCGACAGAAACTCTGTACTCACTGGGCATCCTTGGTGTCACTAGATTTCCATGAAAGCACATATGTTTGCTGAACAGAATGCCGGCATATGTGGAGAAGGAGAAGTTCACCATCTCTACCGAGTTTTTCAGAGCAAGAACACTTTCATTGTGTGGGGTGAGATTATTGTAATAAGACAAAGAAGGAGAGTAGGCCTGCAATTCATTACACTCTGAGTAGACCATCTAAGTTCCCCAGTGCACAACCAAGGGACTGTAAGCTACGTACGGATCCAGTTCTGACCTTTGACCCAGCACAGACGGTCGGTGTTTACTGCGTCCAGCTGCTTCCTGCATCTTCCTGAACTGGAGGAAACTCATTTAATAGAACAGCAACTTCCATGCAGTGTATAGAGGAAAGGACCCAAGGTACAGAGGAAACTGTGAATGGCTTTGTCCCTTGATCACGGAGAAGTGGAGCAGTCGGGGCAGAGACACTTTAAAGGCAGAAACCAATTTATTTTCTCATAAGTGATTATGCTATGTAGTAAAATCTAAATATCACTAAAATAATGTACTAAAACGTGGGATGGGGGTAGATACTGTAACTACAGTGAGGAGTACTAAAAGCTTCATAGATTGGAGTGGAGACTGGACATTCTTCTCGGGCGCTCCACACAAGGTGGAGCTTTTCAAACCCGCCAAACGACCAGATACTTCCATCACCTTGGACACGGCAGAACTTTTTTAATGACATTTTACCCAAGCGCCTTACGCGCATATGTGGATGTAAACCTGTGTAGTGTAATATAAATGGAATGTATGGCAGAGAGGGACCTTCGTCATCAGCAGCTGAAGACCAGATGTTAGCTCTGTAGGACTCGATTCATCCATAGCTCTGTAATAAAGCTCTATTGAAGATTTATGATGAGCGCATAATACAGTCAAGGGCACGATTCAGTGCTAAACGGCTTCAGGTAATGGGGCAGAGTGTTTCCGTTGACCCCCCCTACACTTCCTATCGCTCCCGTGTGGCTGCGGCTCATTTCAGGAGAAGTTACCCAAATGCGGTCAAGCTCTTTAACAAAAGGAAATTAACATATTTTTCACTTCAGATAAGGCTCCCCCCATAGCTGATTTAGGCTGTGACCCCTGGGGTGATGACACTTTCATTTGCACAAATGTTGCGGCATCCCACCTTCCAAACTGCAATGCCCGCGGCTATCAGATGCGCTCGGCGTGGTCCTGAACTTACGTATGCGCAGACCTATAAAATTAGGCGCAGCTGAGTGTATGCAGGTGCGCTGCGCTGATTAAATCTTCTTTTCTTCACTGGTATGCATCATAAACACCGTCCTAGTGCTCGCACAGATTATTATCCGCTACGGACTTTTCCTGGCTAGCATACGGCTCCCTGTGATTAGATCTTATTACTATTCATGAGCCTGTTAACACAGCTCTTTGCAGGTACATTGAGCTGTAATAGACACCTTATACTGATGGTTTCTTGAACTTTGTTCCAGTAATGTTGATAAAACATTTTTTTGATGCTGCGATTCTTTAGGCTTTTAATTTGGCTTTTGTACTGCTAAGTAAGTACAAGAGTGATGTCCTTACCAGTTGCCGATTCTGTAAGTCAGACTGTGCAGGTGGAGCAGGCGTTGTTGTAGCAGTTTGCTCACTAAATTGAAAGGAGTTTGTCATACCTTTAAAATTGGTGTAACGGCGATATTTGCATTGTGGTTCAGAATGTGCACTAAACACTGCTCCGCCTGTATACAGTGTCTCTGTATGTTCCTCTACCTGCTATACTAACCCCGACCTGTCTTCCCTTGTAATTTCTAGGCCAGTTGGTGAAAATGCTGCTGTACACCGAGGTCACCCGCTACCTGGACTTCAAAGTGGTAGAAGGAAGCTTTGTCTACAAAGGAGGGAAGATCTACAAAGTGCCGTCTACCGAGACAGAGGCTTTGGCCTCCAGTAAGTGAACCTCCTGGACTCCTAAATGATATGCTGTAGTAAAAATATTAACAACACTTTGCTTTGGGCCACATCACCTATTTTCTTTTTGCACCAGTTTTTCTGTGTAACGGGTTCACATTTTAAATTGATGGACTTTCACCGTCTCTCCACGTTTCCTGAACTCATTACCTCTTCCCTGCAGACCTCATGGGCATGTTCGAGAAACGACGTTTCCGCAAGTTTCTGGTCTTTGTGGCCAATTTCGATGAGAACGACCCGAAGACGTTCGAAGGGGTGGATCCCAAGAGCACCAACATGCGAGATGTATACAAGAAATTCGACTTAGGGCAAGATGTCATTGACTTCACCGGTCATGCTTTGGCCCTTTACAGAACCGATGAGTAAGTGGAAAGTACACCAAGTACTTTGTACGTTGAAAGCTTAATAAAAAGGGGGTGTTGCACGTGTGTGGGAACGGACAAGAAGACAGGCGGAAAGAGGCCCAATCTAAGGGGAAAGACCAGGCTGAGACAAGAGGGCGAATGTAGGCAGTGAGAGACTGGCAGGCTTTGACCGACAATTGGCTTTTTAAGGATAGTGGAAGCTGGTAGAGAGTGTGCTTGGGAAGTGTATTCCATAGGTGTGGTGCAGCACAGGAGAAGTATGGGAAGTGGGAGTGGGGTGTGGTTATTGGAAGTCGAAATCAATCACTGGCTGAATGGAGAGGACGAAAGAAGAGGTTGGAGATGTAGGTCGGTGAGGAGTGGCTGAGGGCTTCATAGGTTTTTGGATCGTTCAATAATCAAAGAGGAGTGCGTCTCGACTTTTCGGACCGGAGGTGTGGTTATGGCTATATGGGACTGTGGCTGGATTTGGGGGATATGCTTGTAGTTTAAATCATTACATATTATACTGTGTTATTTCAGGTATCTGGATCAACCATGTCTGGAAACCATCAATCGCATCAAGCTGTACAGCGAGTCTCTGGCAAGATACGGGAAGAGCCCGTACCTGTACCCTCTGTACGGCCTGGGGGAACTGCCACAAGGATTTGCCAGGTGAAGGAATCTCACATTTACTGCTAATAGTGGAAGAAACCCACTGTCCATATTTTATGGGATTTCTACGTCCATATGGTATATCCGTAAAGGACAAGGTCCCCATAGACTAATGTATAGGTAATGGATAGGTTATCTAATTATAGACACTCAGTAACAAGGCCACTTTTTGTGGTTGGGAGATGAGAAATGTAATCGCTATCTTCAGAAAGGATTCTTTACAGTAAGAGCAGTGAGTCTTAAATAATCAGGCATTCATAGTCAAAATAAAATCTCGTAATTTGCACCTTTTCCTAAATAAACGATTTAGTCTAAGTTGTACCTTGACACATTTGATGCTGGGTTACACAGAGCTCAACTAAACTATTTAAATAGCAAATACATTTTCCGAGTTCTTCACTGTAAATGCAGTATCACACAATGTTATATAGATACAGCTATGTTTGAAAGCGTCTTCTTTTCTTCTCTTCCCTCTGTACAGGCTTAGCGCTATTTACGGTGGGACATACATGTTAAACAAGAGTGTAGATGAGATTGTAATTGAGAAAGGAAAAGTGGTTGGAGTAAAGTCAGAGGGAGAGGTAAGTTTGTAAGCAGTGTTTTGTTGGTGTGGGTGGATATTGAATTTTGGCTTCAGAACAGTGTCTGGGCGCCCGGCGGGCCCCCGAGCAGTGCCTGGATGCCCGGCGGACCCCTGAGCAGTGCCACAATGTCTTCTGATTACCAGAATAGTGGAACTGAGCAAATGAATGCTGACTTGATTTCTTTGTTAAACATCTCCACTACTGATGCTTCGAACCAAGACCTAACCCTCATTGTCTGACCCTGATCAGGTGGCGCGTTGCAAGCAGCTCATCTGTGACCCCAGCTATATCCCCGAACGAGTGCACAAGGCCGGTCAGGTGATCCGTCTCATCTGCATCTTGTCACATCCCATCAAGAACACCAATGATGCCAACTCTTGCCAAATTATCATTCCACAGAACCAGGTCAACAGGAAATCAGGTGAGATGGGGGGAAAGGGTGTAAGTGAAGAAGGATGGGAAGGTTATAGGAGATTTTAATAGCTTGTCTGCAGAAGAGGCTGAAGATTGTGACCAAAACTGGAAGGGGAACCGTTAATGGTCTTCTGAAAAGTTAATCCTGTCCTTATCCCCTGTTTCAGATATCTACGTCTGCATGATTTCATACGCGCACAACGTTGCCGCACAAGGAAAGTATATCGCCATCGTCAGCACCACGGTGGAGACGTCCGAGCCTGAGAAAGAGATTGAGCCGGCGCTGGAGCTTCTGGACCCTATAGACCAGAAGTGAGACTCTGTGTGGTGATGATGGGGATAATGGTGGTGATGATTACTCAACACTGTCTACGGAGGGGATATTGATAGAAATAAATAACATACAATGATATGACAGAGAAGGTAAAGATGGCCAAAGGAGCTTACAATCTGAGAGGTGTTAGCGGAATAACAGTTGTAGCTGGTGTTAGAGAAGGAGCACGTTTATACTATAAGGTGGAAGCATCATCCCCCGCCAATATTATCGGGCCCAATATGTTTACATTGGTCTGTAATGTACCATAAAAGTAAGCGTGAATAATGATCTTAATAGCCAGTGATCGGTGCACAGAACAGACCACAGAGCTCTTGCACTAGATCAGCCAAAGCTCATTAATGGTTGTATAAGGCGGTTTACTGCAAACTTACAACTTTGCTCTGTTGGTGAGTGAGCCCCTCGTTCTTTAAAGTAAGTAGAGTGTCAGTATGTAGGGATAATGAGCCTGATTCATTAGTGATCTTATCTGCCGTTTTTTGCTTATCTTAAGCAAATCCACTCTGTGCATGCTCGGAAAAGAGAGATAAGCAAAATTCACTGCGTAAGTGAAGAATTTCATAAGTTAAGATGAAAATCCATCTTAACTTCACTCTTATCTCCCTGTTTCTTCTTAAAAATAAGCATGTTAACTTTTGCACAAGATAAGATCACTAATGAATCAGGCCCTATGTTCTTACAATAGTGTAATATAGTGTCCCTATAACAGTTCAACAAAACTCTGTTCCTGAAGATAGTTTCTTCCATTCTCTCTTTTACTCTTGTCTGGAATGAAATCTGACAATGATGAACGTTTTCTCTCTACAGATTTGTGGCGATCAGTGACCTGTACGAACCAACTGAGGACGGCACAGAAAGCCAGGTAATCAGATGCCCCCGAAACAGCCTAATAATAATAATAGTCACACAGATATTATTCATTAGGAGGATTTCATTTCATTTTAAAACACAAATTTTGTGAAATATAGTTATGAGTAAATTATCATCCATTGACTTCATTGGAACAGCAACTCTAGTGGTCAATTCCTCACAATTATCATGGAAGATGGTAGAATACTTGATCGGCTTTACAGAATAATACTTTTGAACAAAGCAACCCCCTTTCACCATCACTGAGACTCCCAGGATGAAGCCTCTTCATTCACTAATGTCTAGTGACATCATCATCACAAATATCTAGTGACATCATCATCACAAATATCTAGTGACATCATCATCACAAATATCTAGTGACATCATCATCATCACAAATATCAAATGACATCATCATCACTAAGATCTAGGGAGAAAACTGGGTTGCAGTCAATCATACTGTTAGGAACCAGTAATACGATGGTGTCAACCATTATCAGTAACAGAGTATTGACAGAAGAGAGACACAAACAGGTTCTTGCTTGTACAGCCAGTAAAACCAGTTTGTAAATGGAAAATACTGTATAACCGAAGTATAACGGCCGCTTAAGTAAATAGCGTTGGAAAGATTTTTAAACGTTTCCTTGTAACGACTGGTGGAAATTTTACTTTCCGAAAGTAGAGCGCTGACGAAATGCTGCATTGCTCTCCGTATCGAAACGCAAGAGCTGTTCACACAAAGGTCCGCGCTAAACGAGAGTCAGAGGAAAAGTCAGAAAGTGACATGCAGGAAAGGTGTAAACATTTGTATAACACATTCTTCCGAACAAGCCCAGAGAGAGGTCCTTGGTTGTCTGACGCAACTGACCATCTGCTCTTCCACTTTCAGGTGTTCTGCTCATGCTCTTACGATGCCACCACACACTTCGAGACCACGTGCAACGACATCAAGGATATCTACAAGAGAATGACCGGAACAGACTTTGACTTCGAGAACATGAAGCGCAAGCAGAATGACGTTTATGGGGAAGAAGACCAGTGAATGTGGGGGTGTTGGATGTGGAGGGGGGAGGGGGCTAGCAGTAAGGTGCAACTGAAATACAACTAGGGTTTTTTCTTTTGAAAGGAGGTGCAGTTGAAACGTTTAGAGCGAGCATGCGTGTGGGATCATGTCATGTGATGACGTTGGGAATGGAGGTTGTCTAGGATAGGATGTGGGAACAAATAGCTAAAGCTTCCATTCTACTTTTGTCCTTCATGATTCCATGTTAACTTTTTAAGCCTTGGGCTAACACTGTGGTGGAGCTTCAACCTCTAGATGTTGTGGAGTCCAGTTCTCAAAGTATCTCAGCTGTAAAAACAGCCAAATATTTGTTGATAAAAAGTTTACATTATTAGTACGGTTTGCCCGGGCATTCCCCATCTCAACACCGAGCAGGAACATGTATTGATAAGGCATTTACTGATTGTTTTGTCATTTAATCTTCTATCTATTCATCTACTATTGTTCAGGGGAGCTTTGGAAAATAGATACATGTCTTCTTTAGTGATGGGCATGGTCTTAAATCAGAAACCATCATGATAGTTTTCTTTGTCAGGAATGTAATTATCTTCTAAATGTTTAGCACCCACAATCACTGTTAGGCTCATTAGAATTTATACATAATTTCATAGAAGTCAACGAAAGATGGAAATTGGGCATTTTCCCAAGTGACATGATGTTCTTACACTAAGCTTTGTAATACAGAGGTCCAGTTGGCTTTAAAGGTTTCATAGCTAGCTGGTTCCATGTTATGTTGAAGTCTTAAAACCAGTTGGCTTTAAAGGTTCCATAGCTAGCTGGTTCCATGTTCTATCAAGGTCTTAAACCCAGTTGGCTTTGAAGGCTCCATAGCTAGCTGGTTCCATGTTATGTTGAAGTCTTAAAACCAGTTGGCTTTGAAGGTTCCATAGCTAGCTGGTTCTGTGTTCTATCGAGCGAGGTCTTAACCCCAGTTGGCTTTGAAGGCTCCATAGTTAGCTGGTTCCATGTTATGTTGAGGTCTTAGACCCAGTTGGCTTTGAAGGTTCCATAGCTAGCTGGTTCCATGTTCTATCGAGGTCTTAAAACCAGTTGGCTTTGAAGGCTCCATAGCTAGCTGGTTCCATGTTCTATCGAGGTCTTAAAACCAGTTGGCTTTGAAGGCTCCATAGCTAGCTGGTTCCATATTCTATTGAGGTCTTAAAAGCAGTTGGCTTTAAAGTTCCATGCCAGCTCGCTCCATGTCACTCGAGTCCTACAGAGAAATCACTCTTTGCAGGGCTTCCATAATTATGAGATCGAATACAAAGATACTCTAGACATGTTGTTTTTTTTTTTGTTTTTTGTTTTTTTTTCAATCAACATGTATTTTTTAGGAAAATAACCATTTTGATTTTAAGGATTCCAGTAGCAAAAACTGAGATTGCCCTTGGAAAACTCGGACACATGGGAGCTCCATGCATTTAAAACATGGCACCATCTCCCCATGACCTACTGTTGACATGTTCCTCTTAAAGGTCCAGCTGCCAGAGTACTTTTATTATTTGAAGGCTCTAAAGCTGGGTTTATATTTCATGTAGAGTGCCTTCAGCAGAAACTCCTATAGAAAGTTTTATAGAGGGTTGTGTTTAGTACCTATAGCTCCTCCAAAGAAAGGTCCCATCTCCAAGCCTTTAGTTAATTAGTTATGGTCCTAAGGATGTCCTAGGGTATCATAGTTTGTTATATGTCATATTAAAGCCCATGTTAGAAGTTGCTTGTATTCTAAGCTTCTGAAGGTTAGCTAGCTCCACATACTTCACATGGAGGTCCCCATGGGCTTACACAGGTACAAGTGTTTTATATCAAAAGTTTTTCAACTAATCCAAGCGTTACCCGACTGGTTTAGAGATTTGAGAAGTCATCTCCTTTACTACAACACAACTGTGTTGCCTCCATCTCAAGTGTTTCTCTTAAGAAGTGGCTTAAAAAGTTACCTTAGACTTATTATTTCCCTAATCTAATTTATTTAACTTATTAGTGAACAGGTCTTAAGCCATGAACTTCAAAAAATATGGGTTTTACGGGCAAATACACTAAAATAAAAAAAATAGCCTTTTAGGTTCCTAGTAGGCCAGTATACTGATTCTGGAGTGAAGCCAGAGCTTAATCCTATGGGATGGGAGTTGTACTCTACTCCATAGGTGCATTATGGGGCGAACGTTCCTGGAAGCCTATCGAACAAAACTGTCGTCATAGAGACGGCCATTTTATGGACTGAACCGGTTCTCATTGAGAATGGGCCTCGGTGATATCATTGGTTTGTAGTACATTGATAGGCTGCAGTCTCATGAACACTAAACACACAAAATGGCCTCCACTGTGCCTCAGTAAACTGACTGGATCCCAGTGATCATTGGTTCAGCCACAAAATGGCTGCCTATACTACTCTGATTTACTTCTGTAATTACAGGAACGGCCTCAGTACATCCATCGTGGCTTTGCTTACAACACTACATGAGACAAGTTTTGGGGAAAACCTTCAACACTATTGAAAATAGAACTTAAGAGAAGGCTGTGTTGGTTTTTTTTTTTTATTGATGTGTATTTCCTTTCAAAAGTAGGGACAATGCAGAGAAATGATCCGTTCCAGGAATGAGACATTGCCTTTTAGTTTAATCCCACAGAGATTAGATCCAGCTCAGTGATTATTCCTGTACTTAAAATATCTCTACAAAATGCTCCTTTGAATTTGTGATCCTATTACAGGTGATCCAAAGGAGATTACTATATAGAGGATGGATACTTTCACTTTGGTCATATATAAATATATATATACATATTGTCTACTCTGGTGCCTGATGCCATACCGTATGTATCCTGTGTTGGCCATCATTGTATATGGACTTTTTTCTCCATTGTAGTCAGGGTTTCTCAGCCTGTGTAACACGTACCCCCAGGAGTACCTCAAATACTGTCTCGGGGGCACTTCAGTTTAACATAGCTCAAAATAACAGATTAGACATTTGGTACTTTGTATTCTATGAAAAACAAAAGGTTCTTCGGTAAACATTTAACACCATAATGGTGTTTTTGATATTCATTTACAAAATAAAGGGGTGTCTTCGGAGAATGTAAGGAGTACTTAATAAGAAAAAGGTTGAGGAACCCTGCCAGACAGCCTGGATCTCTTTTCGTTTGGTGGGCACCACAGTCTATGGATCTTTTCTCTCCTGTGGTGGTCAATGTAGCACATGGATCGTGTCCCACAGAGGTTCGACGTAGAGTATGGATCTTGTCCCATATGGTGTTCACTCTAGAGTTCGGCTCTCGTCTTTCGTGATGGTCAGCGTAGACTATGGACTTTGTCTCTTGTGGTCACTGTTGAGTATGAATGTCGTCTCTGGTAGTGATCATTGTAGAGTATGGACCTTAGCATTTGTGGTGGTCACCATATAGATTATGGATCCTGTTTTGTGTGGTGGGCTTCTTCCAGATACAGCTAATTCCATTTTGCAGTCTGTATTATTTCTTTTTGAACCTTTTGGTTTTTTTTTTACCCTCAAACTATGTATCAGCTTCTTTGCATTGTCTGCCCCTTATAAAAAGATCTTCTTACTAGTAGATATATTATTAATTTACTGTGTTTGACAAAAACAATATCAAGTAAAAATGTTGTGGAAAATCTGTGTCCCGTTTTCTATTAGAGTGATTTCGTCTTTAAAAACAACACTTCTTAAGTTTGTACATAATACTGAATATGTTATAAAATGGAAAAAAAAACACAACACAAATATTTCAATGGTACTTCTCAGAGTCAGGAAAATAATTGGTCTAGCCATTCAGTCGCTTGCTGTATTACAATGACCTTGTAGACCAAAGAGCAACTCTTATGCTAGAGAAACGACTTCCGTGATTCCCAGAAGTCACTTCTTCCGAATAGGAGTTGCCTATTTGCATATTATTATTAGAGTGTAGCTTACAACTCTCCAATACTGGCTGTTCATCTGTTGTGAAGCTTTAAGTCACCAGCATCGGGCAAAATCTGGATCTTGGACTAAACAACTGTTTTCTGCACAGTAATGAGTACCTCATGCAGTTATGGTCATAAGCATCAGAAAATTTTGTGTAGGCACCTGTTGCACTAGGAAAAATATTGGGCAACGGTTGTACAGTCTCCGTATTGGTACATGTATAAAGCAGTGCAAATTTTTACTTTTTATTTTGTCACTCAGTGACATCATTGTGGGCTAGTACTTTTATGTACGAATTACTTTCAGTCGTGCATCCTTATACATCCTAAAAAGATACCAAGAGGGACTGACCAGACACCAGCTAACCAGAAACCTCTTGAGATTTGGCTGAAATATTCATTACACCCATCAAAATCTATCAATTTTGTTCACCAAACTTTGCCATTACAACTACATATACAATTTGTGCATGGAACAGGACAAAATAAAAATTAGTTTTCACTTCAGAATTTAAATTTTGACTTTACTTTTAGTTCACCCTTCATGTAGACTTTCCATGATTTACAGTCTACAGATGGAGCGCTAAAGAGATTGTCTGTATATACCATTTATCTTCAAAGTACTGCAGAGAAAAAAACCCAGTTTAAATATAGTCTATAGTCACATTTGGAATTGAAATCTGCTGTGAGCACTGACACACTGACTTAAGTTGGGCCTATAGCTTTAATCTGCAATTAAAGAATAAAAACTCTTAAATAGATATTTATACATAAGAAGCAAACTTGATGTAAGCACTGATACACTTATAAAGTGTAGTACAAGTGCCCCGCAAGGGATTTTGTGACATCATAAAAGTGTATTTGCAGACTGCGAAAAGAGGGGAACCGATTAAGTTTTCCAAATCATCAGTAACCCGAGACAGGAGCGCCAGAGTTCTTAAATGCCAGGTGTATTAATCATTATAATTACACCACCTGTGGATCTGTTACAATGTGTCAGCCAGTAATGAGTACACCTGTGCTCCAGAAAGGAGATGTGGAAAACCTGCACTGTTACAGTTACCTGAGGACTTGGTTTGGGAAACGCTGATCTAGCATTTTTAATACAGGTGGATCCCACAGTGTTTGCCCCCAGCATAAACTGCAACCACACCAGGCTCTGACTGTCGGTGCATGTTACATTTGGTGATGGGGCTAAGGGGGGCTTTTTAATTTATTTGGTAATTTTTAACGTCACATTTAAAACATACTTGCCTACTTTCGGCAAGTGCAGTCCAGGGGAAGGGGCTGGGCGCAGCCAAACGCGTCTTTTTGGCCCCGCCCCCGCGACAGAGATGCCGTTTAGTCGCAGGGGGTGGGGCCAAAATGATGTGAGTCGCCGCGAATCGCGTCATTTTGGGTGGGATGCGGGAGACTTGCCTGCTCTCCCGGGAGTCCGTGAGACCGACCTGAATTTAGGGAGACTCCCTGATATTCCGAGAGAGTTGGCAGGTATGATTTAAAATTTATGGTCAATTTGAGGATAATGCATACTTGCCAACATTTCATTTTTTTTTTCCGGGAGCTGCTAGTAGGGGGCGGGGCCCCGAAAATTGCGTAATTTTAGCCCAATGCCGCGATTCCCGGTGAATCGCGGCGTTTGAACCGTATTCTGCCCACTTCTGGGCAGATCAGGGAGATTGCCACACTCTCTCGGGAGTCCGGGAGACTCTCGCAAAATGCGGGAGTCTCCCGGACGTTCCGGGAGAGTTGGCAAGTATGGGATAATGACGTATCTAGTATGTGCCCACATCAACATACACTTATATGATACGTGCAACTCTAACCCGTACGAGTGTCATTTCATGGCCCGCATTTTGCATGCATGTCTGGACCACAAAATAACTCAACCCTAATTATGGCCCATATAATGGGAACTGTGTCCAGCAGCCAGGACAAGGGGGGTGTAATCATCAGCAATAGACACACACTGTGACATAATTAGTAAAACAAGATGCAGATTGGTCTCTGCACTGAAGAGATAGATGTGGCTCAGCCTGGCTGAGACTTGTAGTTCTACACCAGCTATAGGAGCATGGTATGGTATATGTTTGGGCTAACACAAGATGGCGCCGGAGCCCACGCAGTGCGGACACGGGATGGACACATGGTGCTCCCTCTAGCGGCCGGGAGGACGGAGCGCGGTGATGACGCATGCGCACATTGGTTTGGGGCTGTAGCCGCAGTCGGAGTCTCCCCGGTGAGTGCAGGGTCCGGAGCGGAGATGGCGCAGTACAAGGGGGCGGCCAGCGAGGCCGGGAGAGCCATGCAGCTGATGAAGAAGAGGGAGAAGCAGCGGGAACAGCTGGAGCAGATGAAGCTCAAGATAGCGGAGGTGACGCTGCGGGATGTGACCTGTATAACACTCCACCTGTGTATAATAACACTCCACCTGTGTATAATAACATAACACTCCACCTGTGTATAGTAACATAACACTCCACCTGTGTATAATAACATAACACTCCACCTGTGTATAGTAACATAACACTCCACCTGTGTATAATAACACTCCACCTGTGTATAATAACATAACACTCCACCTGTGTATAATAACACTCCACCTGTGTATAGTAACATAACACTCCACCTGTGTATAATAACATAACACTCCACCTGTGTATAGTAACATAACACTCCACCTGTGTATAGTAACATAACACTCCACCTGTGTATAATAACACTCCACCTGTGTATAATAACATAACACTCCACCTGTGTATAATAACACTCCACCTGTGTATAGTAACATAACACTCCACCTGTGTATAATAACATAACACTCCACCTGTGTATAATAACATAACACTCCACCTGTGTATAATAACATAACACTCCACCTGTGTATAGTAACATAACACTCCACCTGTGTATAATAACATAACACTCCACCTGTGTATAATAACACTCCACCTGTGTATAATAACATAACACTCCACCTGTGTATAATAACACTCCACCTGTGTATAATAACACTCCACCTGTGTATAGTAACATAACACTCCACCTGTGTATAATAACATAACACTCCACCTGTGTATAGTAACATAACACTCCACCTGTGTATAATAACATAACACTCCACCTGTGTATAATAACACTCCACCTGTGTATAGTAACATAACACTCCACCTGTGTATAATAACATAACACTCCACCTGTGTATAATAACATAACACTCCACCTGTGTATAATAACATAACACTCCACCTGTGTATAGTAACATAACACTCCACCTGTGTATAATAACACTCCACCTGTGTATAATAACATAACACTCCACCCGTGTATAGTAACATAACACTCCACCCGTGTATAATAACATAACACTCCACCTGTGTATAGTAACATAACACTCCACCTGTGTATAGTAACATAACACTCCACCTGTGTATAATAACATAACACTCCACCTGTGTATAATAACATAACACTCCACCTGTGTATAATAACATAACACTCCACCTGTGTATAATAACACTCCACCTGTGTATAATAACATAACACTCCACCTGTGTATAATAACACTCCACCTGTGTATAATAACACTCCACCTGTGTATAATAACACTCCACCTGTGTATAATAACACTCCACCTGTGTATAATAACACTCCACCTGTGTATAATAACATAACACTCCACCTGTGTATAATAACATAACACTCCACCCGTGTATAATAACACTCCACCTGTGTATAATAACACTCCACCTGTGTATAATAACATAACACCAACCTGTGTATAGTAACTGCCCCTGTGTGCTGTCCCGTGTCACTATATAACCCCCCCCCCCCATGTGACACTACAGGACACTCCACCTGTATCACTACATAACACCCCACTGGTGTATAGTAACACTGTCCCATGTGTATCACTACATAACACCCCATCTGTGTATAGTAACTGCCCCTGTGTGCTGTCCTGTGTCACTACATAACACTCCACCTGTATACTGTCCTATAATACTACACAGCGCTCCCCCAGTGTGACACTATAGGCTGCTCCACCTGTGCAACACAGTAACACCCCCACATGTGCGTCACTACATAACACCCCACCTGTGTACAGTAACACTGCCCCTGTGTGCTGTCCTGTGTCACCACATAACACTGCAGCTGTGTGACACTACATAACACACTGCATGTGCACAGTAACACTCCATCTGTGTACTAGCCTATATCACTACATAACACTCCCCCTGTGTAACACTACATAACATCCCACCTGTATACTGTAACACCCCCACCTCTGTGCCGCCCTGTGGCACTCCACAACACCCCATTGCCCTGCCCTGTGATGAGACTTACTTCACCACAACATCTGTAGCACTGTACCACTAGCACAACCACTAACACAACTTACTCTACTAGTAACACAACTGTACTCTACAATAAGGATCTGCTGTATTATATCTTCTTGTAGGAGAATGTGGTTAAGGCAAATATCAACAAGAAATTCTCTGCACATTACGATGCTGTGGAAGCGGAGCTGAAGTCCAGCACGGTGGGTAAGTATTGATGTTTATTCTAAACTAGCGACCGACAACCTAATACCCCCGGGGAGACTTACCAGGGCTCCAAGGCCTCTACTTACCCAGGCTGCAAGTCTCAAACCATTGACCTGCTCTGCCCCGGTCACCTACGGTCTACGTCCCAAGGTCACCCGTGTTACTGGCATTTTGTTCTGTGTTAAATGGCCACTAAACTTACAATATATCAATGAGTTACTGGTGACTACAGATATGACCGGGAAGCTGGTGACATAGGGGATTCTTTTTAATGTCTTATGTACGTCGGACATCTATTGAAGTACATTATAGAGAACCATTCATAGCCTAAGAGGGCTGATCACAATATCTTGCTCTAAGGCAAGTGATAAAATTACATACAACGTATTTATATTAGTTGCCTCTGTTGGAGAAGGTCTACTAAGCAGAGCCAACAATGAGAAGTTTATTTGTCTTTGTACATTCACCCATAAAGATTGTGTAATTTCTTGCGCTCTTTGTATGGACAAAGAGCACAAGAAATTACAGATCGCGGATGTGCGATTTCTAGCTATGAAATAAACCGGCGTCGCAATAACTTGAACTAAGGACATTTGACTCGAGTTGGCGCAACCCCTCCACACACACAAAAAACTGTTCATCCAACAATGAGTCAGTGGAGCTCCAATAAATACGTCCTCTCTTCCCCAAGGTTTGGTGACCCTGAATGATATGAAGGCCAAGCAGGAGGCTCTGGTGAAGGAGAGAGAGAAGCAACTTGCAAAGAAGGAGCAGTTTAAGGATCTCCAGCTGTGAGTGGATTGCTGATATCTGACCTGTCGGAGTCTCTGTACTGTATATAGAGACCGGTGTCCCAATCACAGGACTGACCCAGCGTCTCCAGACCTGTTCATATCTGGTTATCTGTCCTGTATCCGCAGGAAGCTGGAGAAGCAGAGGGAGCGAGAGAGGAAGAATGAGCAGAAGAGGAAGATTGCCAGCTTGTCATTTAACCTGGATGAAGACGAGGAAGAAGATGAAGAAGAAGAAGAGGAGGAGGAGGTTGATGATGATGATGACGAAGAGGAGGAGGAGGAGGAAGAGATGGAGAAGGAAGGTAATACCTAGTTTCACCTGGCAGACATGTGTAATCTCTTGTCTGCGCACCAACCTGTACAACAAGAAACTTCTGCCTAAATGTGTGTCGGCCGGTGTGTGGTCTCCCTGAAAACATTCATTGTTCTCACCCGTTGAGTGGTTGGGAAGCTGTGTGTTTCATTTCCTGTGTGAGTGTTCTTGTCTTCTCCGATACGTGTCTATAATTACTAGTCTGTTACAGTGATTGGAGTCATTATAATCCTTCACCGTTTTGTGTTGCTTTTCTGACCCCATTTACCCAAATATTATCCTCTGTCACAGAACTTCCGAAGAAGAAGAAGAAGCTGGGAAAGAATCCGGATGTAGACACCAGCTTCCTTCCGGACAGAGATCGGGAGGTAGAGAAACTTCAGTTAGTACATAAGGGTTGTGTCCCCACTTTCCGCGAGGTCCTACGGTCACATATGTTTCATGTGTCGGCGTTTGTGTCCAGATGAATCTCTATCACTTTCACCATTGCGGTTTATGTGGGCGCCGTAGGCGGCACAATGTGGAGATTACGTTTCCTCTATGCGTTGTTATTTCTCCAGCTATTTTCCTGCTTTCGTCCTGCGTGAGAAAACCCTTGTCTGTAAAAGTGGGAAAGTTGTCCTATTCCACCATCTAAGGCAAAACAGAGACTACCACTGGGGTTAAGCACCGCCAGCAGGGGTCGGGCCCCTCCCATCCCGCTTGTGGTGCCACCATACCCCATGTGAATTACCTTGTACCTCCCGCACACAGGAGGAAGAGAACCGTCTTCGGGAAGAGCTGAGACAGGAGTGGGAGCGTAAGCAGGAAAAGATCAAGAGTAAGTGAGGAATCTGAGGATTGTTGGGAGGACTTAGTGGTTGTCAGTGCAGAGAATAACGTGTCATTGTCCTCACAGGCGAGGAGATAGAGATAACGTTCAGTTATTGGGACGGCTCCGGACACCGCAGGACAGTGAAGGTGAGAGTCGTCCTCTGCAGATGATGCGCTCGGAGGCTGTGAGCGCCAACTAAACTTTACTTTATTGTTCTAGATGAAGAAAGGGAATACGATGCAGCAATTCCTGCAGAAAGCTCTGGAGATCCTGCGCAAGGACTTCAGTGAGCTGAGGTGAGAATATACAGAGAGATTTATGGACGGGTGAGAATGGATTATATTAATAGATTTATGGACGGGTGAGGATGGATTATATTAATAGATTCATGGACGGGTGAGGATGGATTATATTAATAGATTTATGGACGGGTGAGAATGGATTATACGCATAGGTTACGGAACAGGTGAGGTCAGACGTAGGTTCAGTCTCTAAATCTTAGTACATACCATAATTATTGCAGTAAGTGAGGAAACTTTTGCCATCTGAGCATTGTGGATAAATTGCAGCCAATCAGAGGATGTGATAGATTGTGCTCTCCAGGACTCTGTCTGTAGACTATTATATAACGTGATTATTGTATAGATTAATGTGTAACGTTCTATAATCCCACAGGTCAGCAGGAGTTGAGCAGCTTATGTACATTAAGGAAGATCTGATCATTCCACATGTAAGTACAGGACAGCGATGCTGAGTCTATCTCTGCTCCCTTCTCTGCAATGTGATATAACCCAGCCAGGTACATTGATGACATCTACTGTGGCAGTTTATGCGACATGTAGTTGGTTTATATGGTCTGTAATGGGACATTATTAGTTACTTACTGTGTGTTACACGTCTGCATGAGGTCAGACACCTTCCGAGTACCAATGAGCAGAGACCAGCCCATGTGCTGGCGGGAGCGCGCTCAGTGAGCTCCTCAGGAACATCCTGTGACATCATCAAGTTGTAGGAGGTCCTCCAGCTCCTGATTGGCTCTGGGCGCTCACATGGGTTTAGTGTTGCAGGATCTTCAGTGTAAATACAAACAATGAGTTTAAATACCACTTAAGGCATTAGAGGAAGGAAGTACCAGACCACGAGGGGCTGGAACAGTATTATGTGTCTGACCAATATCCAGTCCCTCTCTGTACTTTATAATGACGCACGGCCCCGTGCTAACTACTGCCCGCTTCTTCCTTTCAGCATCACAGTTTTTATGATTTTATTGTTACGAAGGCCAGAGGCAAAAGTGGTGAGTAAATAACTATTATATCTCTTGTGTTGTCGTATCTGTATTATTATACTCGTTATAAATGGGAGTCGAGTTTTAAGAGGAGCCAAATTCAGAAATGTGTTTAAAAGTTGACCAGACGAGTCCTCCTTGCCCTGATCTCACTGTGTGGGTCTGATGGACCAGTAGGATCGATCACATTCCCGTGGGTTCTGCTGGGGAATCTCTGCCCATCTCTGTGTGTGAGATCCAGCGATCGGTCTCTTCCTCCACCAAGTGCCAAGTAATTGGACCTATCCAGGTTTACGCCCATATTAGACAGTTGTTCAGTTATCAGGATGAAACATCTGGGTCTAACTGATGTTTTTTTAACGACTGCCGGTGGCTGTGGCCCCCAGTAACATATTATATTCCTCTGATAGGACGTTGTGTCTGTAACTTTCTCCTTCAACCCATCTGTTCTTCTTAGGGCCTCTGTTTAACTTTGATGTTCACGAAGACGTCCGTCTGCTGAGTGACGCCACCGTGGAGAAGGATGAGGTGGGAACCGAGTGGCCCAGTTAACCTTTGGTCTTGTATTGTTGGACCTATGCTTTCTAGTTTACTGTGTCTGTGCTTTCTAGTTTACTGTGTCTGTGTCCACCTGCTGCTATGGTTTAGCCCGACCCGCTTCACCCCTACGCTGTCTTTAGACATGGTTTGCTCTGATCCATCTAATTTTCTGTGGTTTGTCCCTGAATACCCCCCCCTCCTCCCTTCTCTATGCACCTGGTTTCCTCCGGGGTGTTCCTCCTTGTGACGTTGGACCATCTCGCCTGCAGCGCTGCCCGCCGGGACTGGCATCGCCCATGTGCCTCTTGATGAATCCATTGTCTTTCTTCCTTGCAGTCTCACGCCGGGAAAGTGGTTCTCCGCAGCTGGTATGAGAAAAACAAACACATTTTCCCAGCCAGTCGGTGGGAGCCGTACGATCCAGAGAAGAAGTGGGATAAATACACAGTAAGTACACTGAGCATACTGAGGTCTGAAGCTTTAGTAATCGCTACTGGATGCGGCTTGGGTGTCTGGTGCCCAGCGGTGTTTACATAGTGCAGGATATCTTCAGCTCCGTCAGTGCTAATCCCATCTCTAGCACTGTGTTCCCCAACATTTACTTCTACTGCTTCAGTTTAGCTGCTTCTTCATACTCCTAAGTGTAGTGACTGGTGAGATGAAAACATCTGATTATACCAACACGATTTGTACTCCAGTAAACTCTCTACTAATTGTCTGTTTCTAACGCGCTGCGCAGTCTCTGTACCAGATACACGTTAAGTTATGGAATCGCTGAATTGAGCACCGAGATCTGGATTCTCACCTTCCTATCTCTCTCTTTACAGATCCGGTGATCGGAATTCGAGTGACCCGTCTTGATATTTTCCAGCCCGCGTCCGAAAAAAAACCCCCTCCTGTGTTCATTTATGTGGTTATGTGATTATGTATATATAATGATCCCTGTTTTTTTCTGTGGTACGGACACAGAATAAAGGTTGCTGTGTTCTGTCTTGTCCCAGCTGTCGTTATAAACTTGCGTTTTCCAGATTCGACTGTATAAATAGTAATAAACAACATGACTCCATCTCCTCTAAAATTATATAATGGTCTCTTATTTACCTACATTAAAAAAATATATATTATTATTTCCCATTAAAATGTAAAGGATATTAGAGAAATTCTTTATAATCGTCTCCCTCTAATGCTGACTTCATTCTACGCAACTGAAGGTGGAGACAGATTGATCGCACATTCCGGTAATATAAAACTGCACTTGGCCTGTTCCTCGGTAGTTTTGGACGGTGTAATGAAAAGATAATTACAAACTATAGATCTATAGTAACGGCAGAAAGCACCTAACGTCAGTGGCATCAAGTCTAGCCATTATGCTGCTGAATTTCTCCTTTATATCCATAAGAGAAGAATTTGCAGTTGAGTGAGCTGTTGGCAGAATCAAGGACGCTTGTATCTACTTTTGACTTTTTGTTTACATAATACACTTAAAATAACAATTGTATTTATCACAATATTGCTGGCACTGACTGATAATAAAGGAACATTAGTACAGTATTCCAGACTGGTTCGTGTTGATAAACATGAAGAGGGACCTCGATGAATCTGGTGCGGATGAAAAAGCTGCTGTAACGATAGCAACCGAGTTCTGCAATTGTCCTAGTCGTTTCAGAAAATAAAAGCATACGTCCGGTTGTCCCAGCAGCTGCTATAATGTAAGTTGTTGTAGAACTACAAGTCCCAACATACCCTGCCATCCAGGCTGCCACTTAAGGTCACGTTTCCTGTGCGAGTCCAAATTATTGATCAGAGACATTGAATTCACCTCGCTCTATCAGACTTAAATCAACATTTACAGCACCTGAGGTTTCACACATAAAAGGATAACGACCATCAGGCCGTAGATTGTTAATTGACCACAAAACCTCACAATTGAAATGTTCAGATATGAACCAAGAAGGTAGACTCCACCGTTCAGTGTGACTCTGACACCTCATTGTGAAGTATCGCATCCTCGCTCCATTATAGACGGCTGAAGCTCCTCCCACATCTTAAGGCTCAAAATGCAGGTTTTGCAGTTGGCCCCACCCCTGTGTGTGCATCAACCAATCCATACAGTGCATTTCTGAGAAGCAAGTCTCCCGGGCTGTCAGTCACTCTGCTCTTTTAGAAAAGCTCCTCTCTCCCTGAGGTGAAGTGTATGAGGGCTCGGTGAACATACACCTCCCAACTTGTTAATGTCCTTAATCGGGACGGTGCTGGTGAGAAGGGGCAGCACTTTGCGAAACGCGCTGGTAGCCCCTGGCCACCCCACCCCATGTTCAACTCGGTAATACACAGGTTAGATTTATATTAATGTTAACTTGCTCTTTATTTTATATAAAACCTAATTTATATTTGTAATTATCGTTGCCAGATAATAAAACCATTTGCATACACGGTTAAAATAAAAAAATAAAAAAACACTGTAGTTATCAAATTTACAGAAATATTTTCTATACCCACAAAGAATATAAAACAAAAACGAGAACGTGACTCTAGTTTCCACTACTTGCTTCTTAATGGATTCCAGTTTCCAATGTGGGAATAAAATGTGGCTTAGAAATGCTGAATACAACAATAACCGCCCACATGTATAGACACTCCCTGGAGAGTGCAGCACCAAGTACGACCAGCAGATGGCGCACACACTCCGGTCCTACGTAGCCCTGGATTATGAATTTTTGATCCGGAAAATCCTGCTGGGCTCATTCCTCTCATCTAGAATATTTGATGAGTAATAAACATATTGTTTATAAGCAGTCTTGGCTCATTGTGCCTCCACATTATCATTTCTACAGACTCCCCACCATCTTCAGCCCAACACAACCATTTCCTTCTGTTCTGATTAAATACAGTTTACTATGTACAAAAGAGCGACTAATAATATTGACATTATATATATATATATATATATATATATACACACATTGCTCAAAGCTTAATATTACCATTTATTTATACAGCATAGTGTGCCGTACAGAGATTATTTGCATTCATATCTGTCCCTGTCTCAGTGGAGTTTACAATCTAATTTCCCTACCACACAAACACACATACTAAGGTCATAAGAAGCCAATCACCCTTCTTTTATGTTTTTGGGCAGCCGGAGGAAACTTAAGCAGCCAGGGGAGATCAGGATGGGGTGCATTTTTCTCCTATGCACATTAGACTTCCTACCATAAAGCTGGCTAATTGCAGGAGGATGTGAGAGCCTTTCAGAGCCTAAAATATCTGATAACTGATGGTTATAGCTAACAGGTAGACCACAAGATCACATACGACAAGATATGGGGTCTTTTACATATATATTCATAGTTGGAGTACCACAAGGCTCAGTCCCAGGTCCTCTGCTGTTCTCTATCTACACCACTTCTCTTGGAAAACTAATAAGCTCCTTTGGATTTCAGTATCATCTCTATGCGGATGATACACAAATCTATCTATTCTCTCCTGATCTCTCACCATCTGTGTTGTCTCGTGTTACCGACTGTCTTTCTGCCATTTCATCTTGGATGTCCTCTCGCCAACTCAAACTCAATCTTTTAAAAACTGAATTAATAATATTCCCACCCAAAAACAGAAGCTTCCTGCCTGACATTTCTATTTCTGTTGATAACATGATCAGAAATCCCACCCCGCAAGCTCGCTGCCTGGGTGTTATCCTTGATTCACAACTGTCGTTTATTCCCCACATCAACTGCATATCTAAATCATGTTACATACATCTAAAGAACATTTCCAGAATACGCACATATCTCACGCAAGACACCGCAAAAACTTTAATTCATGCACTCATCATCTCCCGCATCGACTATTGCAATTCCCTCCTTACTGGTCTTCCCAAAGTCAGACTTGAACCCCTACAATCTATTTTGCACGCAACAGCTAAATTGATTTTCCTTGCAAACCGTTCTTCCTCTGCTGAGCAACTCTGTCAGTCTCTACATTGGTTGACTGTATTTCAAAGTAATTCAATATAAAAATTCTTCTACTAACATACAAGGCCGTCAGCAAAACTGAACCAACATACATCTCCTCACTTGTCTCAAAATATCTCCCAACTCGACACCTCCGTTCTGCACAAGATCTACGTCTCTCTTTCACTCTCATCACATCCTCCCATTCTCGGTTACAGGACTTTTTTCGGGCTGCATCCACTTTGTGGAATTCCCTCCCTCGCACAGTAAGACTTTCCTCTAGTGTTCAAACCTTCAAGCGTTCTCTGAAAACCTACCTCTTCAGGAAAGCTTATAATATTCCTCAACAACCCTCTTAATCTTCATAGGTTACCCTATTACCACCCTCTACACAGCTAACACAAGACAACAACCCTCTGACCAACATTGGTACATACACAACCCACTCAGTACTTTATAACCTTTGCATTCTAGCTGGTCCAGTGTGCAATATGATGTAGCACGTGCACTTGTGTGTTTCAAACTCCCACTGCCCCATAGATTGTAAGCTTGCGAGCAGGGTTCTCTTACCTCTCTGTCTGTATGTATTACCCAGTATTGTTTTATTACTGTTTGTTCCCAACTGTAAAGCGCTACGGAATTTGCTGGCGCTATAGAAATAAATGATGATGATGATGTTCATTCATTTTGTATGAATTTGTATTTTAAGTGGCCTCTTGTGCCAGTTAGTCTAATTTTATAAAACAACGGTTTACAAGGCGTATATAGAGTAGATGGGATACAGGAAGACAAAGTGATTTGTCTGAGGTCAGAAGGGGGGTATTCTGTGGAGGGAAGAAAATTCTGCTTTAAATTGTAGTCAGGATCGTCATTTTTGTCCTCCATATTCTGTAATATTATATCCCCGTGTTTCCCCGCAACATTTTTATAGGTTAATGAGGGGAAAGTGGGTGTGGCTTAGTGGGTGTGTCACTTTTATAGAATTCATATAATTCTTTTTTTTTTTGCAAGACTCATTCCAACCAAAGCTAAAAAATATACTTCTGGACAGGATTAGGAAAAATCTCACTTATCTGAGCTGCCTCGGACATCCAGGTCCCGTTGTTTTTCAGGACTGCAAAAATTATAAAAAAATAAATAACTTTTATATTTACCAAATAAAGATTTTTTAATACAACAGCTGTAACATTGTATAGTTCTTCCATCAATGACATTTTCAGATTCCCGGCTTCTATCCCTGATGTCTCACCCTGGGATTCAAACCCAGGATTCCAGAAAGTCTCCCTGTCATTATTAGAGGGTCATCACCCCTAACCACTAACCGCCTCTGAAATCAGACTATATATTACTAATACTGTATAACAATATGTTACCCAGTGGAGTTAGTGTGTCACGTACTGGACGTATTATATAGTCTGAGGCACAATATATGATATTCCTGTACTGTACCCCCCAGGATAACGCTGCTTAGCGAGAATGGGCAGCAGGGGTGGATTGTACACATGACCTTAAACAATGCAGCGGGAAGGGGATTGGATTTTATCTATGAGACCTCCATTGTCCCAGGAATTTACAGTGCTATGGGGCAGCTGTTCAAAAGACAGAGCGTCCATTCTCCTAACATGCTAAAATACCCCTACTTGCCCAGCCGAACTCTTACACAGACTCTACTAAAGGGGACAGTTTTTTTGCAATGATATCAGAAGGCCGAGGTGCATCTGTGTACAGATCCCAAAATAGATTGGGAGATAAAATACTGTTTTATTAAGTGGTTCCTTTTGACCCTCTCACTCTGCAAAGCCGACGTTCCCAATTGATCCAGGAATATCCCGAATTCTGGGCGTCCTGCGGCTTGGGAGATCACCGTACAAGAGACTGGGGTCCCCCTTTAATAGAATTAAAATCAACTGCAATGTAGCCTTGGAAAAGAAAACGCAGTTAGTTTACCCTTAGGGCTAGATTTACTAAACTGCGGGTTTGAAAGAGTGGAGATGTTGCCTATAGCAACCAATCGGATTCTAGCTGTCATTTTGTAAAATGCACTAAATAAATGATAACTAGAATCTGATTGGTTGCTATAGGCAACATCTCCACTTTTTCAAACCCGCAGTTTAGTAAATATACCGCTTAGACCTTACTGTGCTTGATGAGAGGGATGCAGCAAAGTACACTGTGCTCTCATCAAACACAGTAAGATGATACATTAATGTATACAATGTCCTTTTGCCTATCACGTGTATATATATTCCGTTCGGATCCTTAGTCCCTGTTTTGTTATACTGAGCTGTTAAGACTCATTAGTCTGAGATTCTCCTCCACATTATCATTTATTAATATTTATTGATTTTTATATAGTGCATGCGATCTTACGGCGCGCTCTGCGTTCAGACTTTGTCAGTCACAGGTTTCTTGTCCGATCTAAGTGTCTGGGAAGAAGGAGATAATGGGGGGGGGGGGGTTATTCTATAAAAGACAAAGGTGGAAATGTCATTGTATCTTCATCATTATCTATTTATATAGCGCCACTTATTCCGTAGCACTGTACAGAGAACACACTCACATCAGTCCCTGCCCCATTGAAACTTACAGTCTAAATTCCCTAACATACACAGACACACGGACTAGGGTCAATTTTGATAGCAGCCATTTAACCTACTAGTATGTTTATGGAGTGTGGGAGGAAACCAGAGCACCCGGAGGAAACCCACGCAAACACGGAGAGAACATACAAACTCCACACAGATAAGACCATGGTCGGGAATCGAACTCATGACCCCAGCGCTGTGAGGCAGAAGTGCTAACCACTGAGCCACCGTGCTGCCCATATCTACAGAATCCATCTCCTTTCTCTGTCCTCCATATCTTATAACGTTATTGATAAGGTCTCCGCCACTTCACACCGTTTTTATATTAATGAGACAAACGTGGGCGCGGTTTAATTAACACTAGGAAATAAAAGTCACTTTCATGGAATAGTTTGTCAAAAAAACTTTTTTTTACAGTTTGAAGAAAACCTGCAGAATCAGGAAAGAGAATTTCATACTTGGATCCATTACAGGCATTGCAGGAACCAGGGAACTTGTAGGCAAGTGAGATTTACTTGTTTAATTTATCTCAACTAATTCAATCCACAACTGAACCTTTTGGCTGTGGGTGCAATTAACCCTTAAGAAAACTCTGCAAAAAAAACAACATTTAAGGACACAAAAGGATATTTATACACTGTACATAAAGACTTTTTAATTGGGGCAGCACGGTGGCTCAGTGGTTAGCACTTCTGCCTCACAGCGCTGGGGTCATGAGTTCAATTCCCAACCATGGCCTTATCTGTGTGGAGTTTGCGTGGGTTTCCTCCGGGTGCTCCGTCTTCCTCCCACACTCCAAAAATATACTGGTAGGTTAATTGGCTGCTATCAAAATTGACCCCAGTATCTCTCTCTGTGTATCTGTGTGTATATATATTAGGTAATTTAGACTGTAAGCTCCAATGGGGCAGGGACTGATGTGAATGGGTTCTCTGTACAGCGCTGCAGAATCAGTGGCGCTATATAAATAAATGATGATGATAGGATATAGTATGAAATGAAGTCACTCCACCAGAAACAGTTTCACTAAATTAATCTGGTGTAAATCTCACTGTCGCCAGTAGGAGGCGACAGTGAGATTTACACCATAGACTCCAGCAGGTTTCTCAGTGTTCTATGTTCTACTTGGCTTTATAATTCAGAAATGCAGAGAGTACATAAACTATGGGATTTCATGCTACAGGAAGTTATTATTCCCTGTCCCTAAGAGCTTACACTCTAAATGGTATATAGGAAAACATAGACACACTAGTGGGGATTATAAGTGGAATTTTGAAAAAAAATGCAGGAATAGAGTCTCCCTTACGATTTTTGGGCGTTCAATCTGGTTCTTGGTGCCTTGAGACAAAGTAACATGAAATAACACTGGCATTTAAAGTGCCATCTTAAGCAAGTCTCTCAGCGTCAGAGAAAATTTACAGTAACTTTTGCGTGTAATGTCCTGTAAGTAAGTTCTGAAACCATTTTTTTTCCTAAAGGTGTCAGCGAATTGGATTGTTTTAATTAAATTGGGCTGAGATTGCACAATGCGTTTCAATTTATACTCCGGATTGGCCAGACCACACCTACAAATAACAAACTCGTGACCCTTTAACTACAGAAAGTGGGACTGTTTGACGATATTCAATAAGGTTAGAAAAAGCCCCCGCCCAGGTCCGTGAGATCATTGACCAACCAGCGACAGACGACATCTTCGCAACCAGATCTTTCCAATTTGCCTGAGCCTCATTAAAAATAAATCCAATTGTGCAGAAAACAAACAAAACAAGTGTATTGCACAGTACGTGGCAAATATAACCTATTAACCACAAACACTTGTGTAATGTACACACTCCATCAAGTTGCAACAATATAGAGCGAGCAGGAGGAAGTGATGGTGTAAATAAACGTCCATTCATATGAATGGGCCATTGATTTACACGTTCTTCTTAATGATAATATTGTATTGTTTCATTTACTTCTCAACTGGGAAAGGAAATTAAGATTCAGTTACGTTTTATGGAGCCTGATATTTTTAGCTCGGGCCATTTCCTTTTAAATTGTTTGTGTCCGAGGTGAGACGAAGACGTTGGGATTTAACCAAACGGGCAGCATTGCGAAGAATGCTGGGGATTTATTGTGTTAGTCTGAGAGAGCCACTGTACATTCAGTAATGTAATTACCTCTCCTCCCCCCACACTCTCCTGTCACCTTCCCCCCATCTCCTAACCAACCGGATTTGTTGCTTTAATCCATATTGTACATTTACTAAACATCTGTATCAGCTCCAGCAGATGACTGTTCTGTTTTGCAGGTCCCGCTGCTGCTTAATCTGGGATTATCTCCAGACCTGGTAACTGGAAGTGAACGAATCGTTCAAAAAATTAAATTGCCATCGATTTGCCCGTAAAAGTCGCAATTCTGCAAATGGACGGAGCGATTCGCTGGTTAAAATGTTTCCTAGACAGCGGTAGAAAAAGAACCACAGGGCCCTTAGGCTAATGTTAGGCACGGCCTCAGTTTTGGGAGTCTTGCAGTATTTTTATGCCCTTTCCTCACTCCCCACTCCCCTCACATACACACACTTCTTTTTACTTATTTTAAAATATATATTTAGTGTCACATGACCCTGGCTGGTATGTTGTGATTGGCTCCCTGTTTTCGGACCCAGGAAAGGGGCGAGCCTTTGTGACCATGTGGGTGCCATTTAATAAAATGACTTAATTGTTGTGGTTCAATGTTCACCAACGTAACACTTCCCGTAGTCTAAAGTTCACCAACGTATCACTTCCCGTGGCCCAAATTTCAGTAACGTAACAGTTCTGTGGTCCAAAATTCAACAAATGTAACACTCCCCGTGGTCCAGGACGCTAACTCCCAGCACAACCCCGAGTCCAAAGTTCATTATTCCCCGCGAAACAGAGTTTACAGCAATTTATAATCGGAGATCAATAAATGAATCTGTACATAGATCCGGGGGAGAGGTCATGTGACACGGGGTAGGAGGAATTGAATGGAGGGGCGGAGCTTAATGACGCACCCACCCCCTCCATTCACTGCTGTGAATTTCGGCAAATGCGGGAGCTTTGCCTACTCTTCCGGGAGTCCGTGAGGACTCCTCAAAATTCGGGAGCCTCCCGGGAATTCCGGGAGAGTAGGCAGGTATGTAATAGCCGTGAAACAGGAAACTCAAAGTGGACCTCCGTCCCACACCCGCAGCGGGCCACAGCGCCCGTTCAGTATAGCGGAATAGGGACCTACAATCGGTAATATATTAATGAATCGCGGCGATAGAAAATTATCACTGTGGTGAGGATCATTTTAATAAATAAGCCCCTTAAGTGGTTTTTGTTCAGACAGAGGTGGGGGAAAGTTTGAAGATCACCAGTCATATTACAGTAGTTCTGGGCTGTTGTTTATATATATATATATATATATATATATATATATATATATATATATATATATATATATACACACATATATATATATACACACACACACACACACACTTCCATTAGTATAATGTGCCATAGCTCAGTCTCCAGCTGCCTCAGATAACCACCCTGTGTAATGAAATAATGTAACATTTATTTGTTACAATTATAAAGCTGCTCCTATGATCCGAATTATGGATTAATAAACACTTTTTATTACAGGACGGTGCATTAATGTGTCACTACATCATATATCTATATAGGAGAGGGCAGGAGGAAGTTCCGAGCCTGCAGGAGTTTCTGTAGCGATTATAATATAATATCCAGTGTGTGCACTATAGAGGATATAAGAGTCAATATTGTATCACAGGACAGAGAATAGGAGGGCGACAAACAGCCCGATGCAAAACCCCGTCCCTAATGGGGCAGATTGAGCTACCTCCGTGTTTTAGAAGTAAGAATGAAGTACATGTGAATTGTTTATGTTGTATTTGCTTTGCAGTAAACAATCTCGTATGCAGAGAAAAAAAAAAAAGCTTCCCCATAAACTATCATTTATATGTATAGTGCCAATCACATTACACCGCGCTGTACAGAGACTATGGAATCACTCATATCGGCCCCTGTGCTTGGGAGCTTACAGTCTAATTCCCGACCACACACACACACAATTACCAATATGTTTTTGGAGTGTGGGAGGAAACCAGAGCACCCTGAAGAAACTCCACACAGATAGAGCCCTGATTGTAATCAAACTCACGACCCCAGAGTCGTGAGGCAGCAATACTAACCACTGAGCCACGGTGTTATATTAAATATCTCCAAGTCTGATAAGATCCCACTGTTCCCTTCATGTATATCTGTGAAAGTTATTTAAAACTTTTATAAGCTACAAAGAAATATACCCGATATGTGCTGGCCCTTTAAGTGGGTCACCACAGTTTATTATTTTTTTTACCATGGAACAATCAGCTCGGCAACACAGGCAGCCATGAAAACCACAACAAGACATGGAGACGTCTCCCTCTGGGGTTCTAACGCTGCCTCTGGAATTGGGTTACTGAGGGGTGACCTAAACTTGGATCATTCTCAGCGAGAGATCATTTTCATATTATTCAGGAAAAGAGAAAGGGGGGGGGGGGGGGGTTTGGGGGGTTGTGACTCCACTATACGTTTTTCTTCCAAAATTAGCCGCAAAATGTAGGTCTCTTTTCCAAAACGTTCAGGCCAAGAGGCAGGAAAGGAGCCAAGAAAAATATCAGCTGGTTTTAAATTTTAGCCCAATATGGTCATAGCAGGTTACCCTTCTGCACTTGGAACAACAGATCTGGTCTGTGCGCTGAGAGAAAGGGGAATTTTTCTTTTCTCTAAAATGCTGCAGGTCAATTAAGAAGTCTCCCGTTACACTGACAGAAGTTTCATGATGCGAGAGGCACATAGAACGAAGGTTATTACACGCAATATGAAATGCAAGTGTGAACAGCGACATATACAGAATGAGCTGATCTTGCAGCTTATTCTGAGGTCTGAGGCCAATTGGGGGCTGCGGGTTACGGCTTCCAGGACCCCAGTCTCGGTTATATTGCTTTTATGAGGACTGGGAACAGCAGTCGCTCCCTGGTGAAAAATGTAAGGACAAGGAAGTCATTGCTTCGTTATTTTCCATACCCATGGCCTTATAAACTTTCCTTTATAAATCATATATTCTTTAATAATGGACATTGTTTTAGTCAGAGCTCCTCATAGTCCTGACTTGACCGGGGCTGTGCTGGTTTTTTGATTCCAAAACGGGAGTGGAAAATCAGAAATTGGGCGTGAATTCCTGGAAATGTGGACACGGATAGGCAGAACTTGGGGGTGATGGTGGAGCGGGGCCTGGTTTTGTCTTCATATTGAAACTCAGGCTAAGTACACACTGGCCCGATGATTGCACGAAAAACCTCCAATCAGCCGACATCCGACCGTTTGGTCAGATACCGTGTGAGTGTGTATAGTGACACGATGATCTAAAGTCGTCCCAAAGTGCCGATCATCGTTTCATCTGGTTGGTCGTACTGTTTAGTATTTTCCGACCAATCACGGACCGGTCATGTAGTCTGTACGCACTCATGCTGACGGTCTCCATAGAGGTTACAGAGTCGGGCTCTTTTCAGCCGATGCTAGCGATGAATGTCCTGGTGAATAAATGTAGAGAGTGCTGTAGAAGGGATAATTCATTTGTTCATGCTGAGACAGAATGTTTCGTTTCAGAGTCACAGAAGCGAACGAGATTCGTTAGGACATGTGGATAGCTATAACAAGGAGGTTTAATCAGTGTGACAATGTGACAGTAATGAATAAATTAATATTGTGCTGTCATTCTCTGGAGACTAGAGGACCAGATGAAGGACCAGGTGAAGAGCACAGATCTGAAGGTAAATCGGATCTGTGTATATGGATGAATCGTCAGACTGATCGGACCTTCAGTCGTTGGTACAATCGTTTAAGAGAACACGTCAGATGGAAAATTCTTCAGTATGTACCTAGCCATAAAATTGACGGCAGATGAGAACCACTTGGCCCATCTAGTCTGCCCATTTTTTAAACTATGTTAACCTCAAAGCCTATTTGATGCTTTAATCTTTGCTAGGATATCCTTATGTCTATCCCAAGCATTGCTCTACTGTATTATCCTCTACCACCTCTGACGGGAGGCTATTCCACTTACCCACTACCCTTTCTGTGAAGTAGTTTCCTCTGAACCTACTTCCCCCAGTGTCAGTACATGTCCTCGTGTTCTAATACTTCTCTTCCCCCCAGTATCAGTACATGTCCTCGTGTTCTAATACTTCTCTTCCCCCCCAGTGTCAGTACATGTCCTCGTGTTCTAATACTTCTCTTCCCCCCAGTGTCAGTGCATGTCCTCGTGTTCTAATACTTCTCTTCCCCCCAGTGTCAGTACATGTCCTCGTGTTCTAATACTCCTCTTCCCCCCAGTGTCAGTACATGTCCTCGTGTTCTAATACTTCTCTTCCCCCCAGTGTCAGTGCATGTCCTCGTGTTCTAATACTTCTCTTCCCCCCAGTGTCAGTACATGTCCTCGTGTTCTAATACTTCTCTTCCCCCCAGTGTCAGTACATGTCCTCGTGTTCTAGTACTTCTCTTCCCCCAGTGTCAGTACATGTCCTCGTGTTCTAATACTTCTCTTCCCCCCAGTGTCAGTGCATGTCCTCGTGTTCTAATACTTCTCTTCCCCCCCAGTGTCAGTGCATGTCCTCGTGTTCTAATACTTCTCTTCCCCCCAGTGTCAGTACATGTCCTCGTGTTCTAATACTTCTCTTCCCCCCAGTGTCAGTACATGTCCTCGTGTTCTAATACTTCTCTTCCCCCCAGTGTCAGTACATGTCCTCGTGTTCTAATACTTCTCTTCCCCCCAGTGTCAGTACATGTCCTCGTGTTCTAATACTTCTCTTCCCCCCAGTGTCAGTACATGTCCTCATGTTCTAATACTTCTCTTCCCCCCAGTGTCAGTAAATGTCCTCGTGTTCTAATACTTCTCTTCCCCCAGTGTCAGTACATGTCCTCGTGTTCTAATACTTCTCTTCCCCCCAGTGTCAGTGCATGTCCTCGTGTTCTAATACTTCTCTTCCCCCCAGTGTCAGTGCATGTCCTCGTGTTCTAATACTTCTCTTCCCCCCAGTGTCAGTACATGTCCTCGTGTTCTAATACTTCTCTTCCCCCCAGTGTCAGTACATGTCCTCGTGTTCTAATACTTCTCTTCCCCCCAGTGTCAGTACATGTCCTCGTGTTCTAATACTTCTCTTCCCCCCAGTGTCAGTACATGTCCTCGTGTTCTAATACTTCTCTTCCCCCCAGTGTCAGTACATGTCCTCGTGTTCTAATACTTCTCTTCCCCCCAGTGTCAGTACATGTCCTCATGTTCTAATACTTCTCTTCCCCCCAGTGTCAGTAAATGTCCTCGTGTTCTAATACTTCTCTTCCCCCCCAGTGTCAGTACATGTCCTCGTGTTCTAATACTTCTCTTCCCCCCAGTGTCAGTACATGTCCTCGTGTTCTAATACTTCTCTTCCTTTGTAGAATGTTTCAGCTCTAGACCTGTAGCGTATACACGGGGTTATGTCAGACATACGTACACCCACATACACACAATAAAAATTTGTTAACATTTGTTGTGATAGCGAAGAACACATTTGATATTCGGCATGATATAATAGAGCAGATATAATGCTCCTTCTCACGTACGAACGAAAGTAGCCAAAAATAAATAAATATATTTGGTTGTTTTTTATTTATTTTTAAATAAGCCCATATAATCCTATAATATATGCGCGATCAAAGCAGAATGCCCCGACCCCTTTGAGGTCCCTAAATCGGGATCTCCCTCCAAAATTGGGACCGTTTGGAGGTAACTATTCATCCGCTGTCACGGTGGGCGAATTTCCAGCATTTACGCCAAACATTACTCAATAAATAGCGCATCAATTCAAACAAACGTTACATTCATTTTAGTTGTTCCATACAGATAACTTGTATCAGCGATTAGACTGGACAGTTACAATCATCCATCTCTGTAGATGTCAGTAAAAATACGACGCTATTTACTTAGCGGGATAAACATTATAAGAATGTTTTTAAGACAAGACGACACCTAGTTCAAAATGCCCCACGACTGATATCAGTTCTCAAAGTACACAAGAAAAACCCATTTCTCCTGCAGTAACAATGACACAAATATAAAATTACAGTGAAATCACTTTCTCTATTCAGTCTCCTTTTCAGAAGCCTCGTAATTCATGAATGCAATAAACTCCCCTTGTGAGAAGCATTTTATATCCGTCTCCCCCTCTGATGGGGAGTAATCAGCATCGGTGAATCTTAGGGCAGTAACAGCGCTAATGCCACCAGGTGCAAACGCAGGATTTCTGGATGGGGGTTTCCACACCACGCCGCCAGTGGGCGTGACCAGCATGCATGGGGGCGTGGCTATAATATTAGACAGTGCTTGGCTGCTCTCCAACTCTTCCTATCCCCATAATATACATGGGCAATGCTGTGTACACTACTGTTAGGTGCACGCAGCTCTCCCTTTTCAAGCAGAGCCGTGTGAAGCGGGGGCAGGGTCCAGCCACCTCAATTATACAGTGCCCCAGGCTTGGAGGGGGGATTTCCAGGCACTAGGAAACCCCCCTTCGGTTTGCCTATGGTCACACTCTGCAAAATTAATACAAACTGAACTATACCTATATACAACGCCCCACGTAGAAAGAGAAAGCGGTACAAGTAAAACCGATATATCACATAAGAATAATGAATTAAATATTTGGTTTGAACCTTTTTGCCGATCAAAATACTGTACATTAGATATATAATGACATTAGTCACAATGACCACATTTATAATTTACCTTATACTAAGTCAACAGCAACCAATCAGATCCAAGCTATCACTTCCCACAATGTACTAGACAAATGATAGCTGGAATCTGATTGGTTGCTACAGGCAACACCTCCACTTTTCCTTCCCTTCTGTGTAACTTCGCTTCCTGTTGAACTAGATTTGCAAATAAGTTGTCTGATCTGAGGTGAATTAGCAGAAAGAGCGCACACATAATGATAATGCTTAAGATAATCGTTCTGGACCCTGTGAGGATAGTAGTTATTTATATAGCATTACACATGCTGTTATATGTGTCTATTTCTATCAGCAAATCGCCCTAACTGGTTCAAATCCGCCAACGCCGATTCACCCCGCCCACTTCCTGTCAGCCATCTTACAATCTTCGTTGCTGCCAGTGATTTGTAATTATTTAACTATAAAAAAAAACAAAAAAAAAAAACTACAAATCTATTGCACTCCAATATATTGTAACAGGGTTAGCTAGCTAAAATGTTAAAAAAAAATAAAATAAAAAAATAAAATCAGGCTGATTTTTTACTGCTTTGTACTAAATACAACGTAAGAGAGAATCCTCAGGTGATTTCTCCAGGTACAATCCAGGAAAAATGAGCGCCGGACTGGGCATAAACTCCTTTTATAAGACCGCAGACATGTGACATTACTTGCTGCTTGCTGATTGGCTCCTTTACGTTCCGTGCACCGCGATTGGCCCGATTCTCCACTTGGCTCTATTTCTTTGCATTTATTCCCCCAGCTCTACGGTCTGGTTCCTAAACTTTTGTTAAAATGGGCTCTTTAGCACAAGTGAACCTCTAAGTTCTACTTTATCAGTTTCAGTCTCCATCCCTGTCCTTAGCCAACACCCCACTGCGCTTGTTGCGTTGCCTGCGGATAGATGCATCCCCAACGGCCGCTGGATCTCTCAAAAAATATTTTCAGTTTCGGGAACGCACATGAACGTGAGCAGCCACGGTTTGTTAGTCAGGCGCGCTTTTCTCCGCAGCGGCGTAAAAGTTTTGCTACCTTATTAAATCCCCCATTATTTTCTATTCAGTGATTGAACACTGGAATTATCCGTAGACCCTCACGCATTCCCACCTGAGCTTCTGTAACTAGTTTCGTGCCCCCAGACCTTTCGCAGTCATCCCAGACCTTACTATTCCCTAGGGCGTGTCAGATTTCACTATACAGGAACCAAGGGCTGAGATCCAGGAATTAACAGTTGGTGGTAATGGATATGGGCTCAGTACCTCCTCCCGAAATCAATTTGCTTTACATCTGTTGCTGCAGCAGGATGCCTGGGGTTATTCCTATTGCAGGAAGGGTCAGTGTTGGAGGGGGGAGGCTATCTCTCTGCTGATCTTTGACCCTCTGCCAGCACATCTTTACTCACAAGGGCTAATTCCCAAGCCCGGCAGAGAAGCTTGCAATCTGTCTCATCCGTAGCTTGTCAGAGGTGGGCACAGGTCATGTGACTGATGTCCAGGGTGATCAATATACACACATGCACCCACCTAATATATTATGGCAGCTTCTGCCTGCCAACATATTAAATTCACAATGCATCTAAGCACGTCACACAGGACACTGTCTCAGCGGACCCTGGAGCACTACAGATCCCATCATGCCATATCTAAAAGAACTTTATTATAATGTTACTGTGTCTCTGTGTGTTAGAGAAGTCAGGGGTCCATTTATGGTCAGAACCCTGATCACGGCGATAGAAAAAAAAAAATCACTTATTGCTGCAATTTACTAATCAAATAAACAAACTATCCATCCAGGAGCGGGAAGCGTTAAGTCACCACGTTGTCTGTCCGGTCTTTGCAGATGTGCACACGCGTGAGACGGATGTCAGGTCCAGTTTAGATTAGGGCTCTCAGTTCCACTTGGTTAAAAAAAAAATAAAAAAAATGGATTAAACATTTTTTTGTTATATTTTTAAAACTTATACACAAAATAAATTATTTTTTAAATGATTTAATCTGCTATCGCCATCCTCTGATGCGATTTTAACGCATATTACAAATTCCTTTAGGGCGAAACGAAAAAACAGCACTATGACCGACCCGTTTTTGCAGGCGACAGGACTGTTTCGAACTTTAGATTGCAAGCTCTTCCGGGGCATAGAATGATGTGAACGATTATGCATCCTCTGCATTGCGCAATATGTTCGCTCCCTATATAAATAAAGTTGTTAATACTGGGGGGGAAAAAAAAAAAAAAGATGCCCTTTATTGTACAGTTGTTGGTCAATACTACAAATTAGAATTGTGAATTAGAACTTACAATGATATTAAAGTAAGTAGTAAACGATTTCGCCCAGCGTGACCTTAAATTCTGCAGGACGAAGGGAGGTGTAATTACAAAATCCGTGCCCAGGGCCTCAAAATTTCCTAGTTACACCTCTGGGTACAGCCGTTAAATCTTTTGTTAACACTCGAATACAAGTCTCTTTGCAGCCTACTGATACTAAAATAAAATAGTGATCCTATTCAATGTTACCAACAGAACTATCCTTCCCCCCCCCCGCCCCCCCTTCCCTTAGGCTCTCTGGTGTTCCTGTATTGTTGGAGATGCTGTTAGACTAAATTTTATGAGAATCAATCACATTTTCTGAGAAACTGGCTCTGTAATTGTTCCCGAAACTACGTTTTTTTTTATTACAGACTTCCTTTCAATTCGGCTCCGTGGAACCATTGATTGGTTTCATGTTCTCCCATGTTAAGTTGCGCTCCTTAAAGGGAAACTCTGCCTTTAGAGAATTCTATTGTCCAGACACATTGCTTTATTTGTGTTGCCCTAGGACAGGAAAACAGACCCCTTGTTTTATCTTAGGACACAGAAATAAAGAAATCTTTGCTTGGAGTTGGAGTCCCCCTTTAAATTTTCCAGTATTAGGACTCATTCATTTTTTTTTTATATTAAACATACCGTGGATGCATTTTGGCCGTGGCTGTTGCTCTTGATCTGCAAATAGTATTTTACTTATTAAATGTCAAGTGAGCAAATCCTTTAATAAACATACTGCAGTATTAATAGAAAAAAAATATTGTGCTTAAAAAAGGTCTTAAAATATATCCCCAAAAATGTACCAGGGCGCTCAGAAGTCGAGTGATAAATTCACAATGATAATACCTAGATCAATCAAATCAGGTTATAAATCCACCTATCGATTAAATGTTATTACACTGAAATACTACTATCTATTAATCAGTTGAGTGATTTTGTGTCCAGACTTAATATATGTGTAATAGCAGAACCGATCTTTGAAAGAGCAGTGGAGAATTGCAAAAAACACAAAACCCCTGCAGTACGCCAGGACACAGCCCCGGTCTTGGAGTCTAGATATCAAAATACTTTCAATGAAATCTGAGCTCACAGTCACACGTGCAGCAGACACGCAGACGTAGCAGGAATTCCTGGTTTATAAACACACGTGACGCGTGTGTGAATGGGTTAATGCAGATCTTTAAAGCGATAGGCACAAATTTTTTTTTGTTTTATTTGAGATGGCAAGTGCTGAATCTTAACTTTACAAGGGTGTGAGTTGAAACACCCGCAATCTACATTGGACGTCCTATGGATTGTAAGCCTGCGAGCAGGGCCCTCTTACCTCTCTGTCTGTCTGTGTCTGTATCACCCAGTATTCATCATCATCAGCAGCTATTTTATATAGCGCCACTAATTCTGCAGCGCTGTACAGAGAACTCACTCACATCAGTCCCTGCCCCCATTGGAGCTTACAGTCTAAATTCCCTAATACACACACACAGACTTGAGTCATTTTGATAGCAGCCAATTAACCTACTAGTATGTTTTTGGAGTGTGGGAGGAAACCGGAGCACCCGGAGGAAACCCACGCAAACACGGGGAGAACATACAAACTTCACACAGATAAGGCCATGGTCGGGAATTGAACTCATGACCGCAGTGCTGTGAGGCAGAAGTGCTAACCACTGAGCCACCGTGTTACATGTTACTGCGTTTGTTCCCAATTGTAAAGCGATACGGAATTTGCTGGCGCTATATAAATGTTACAAAATGATCATGTTTAACCGTTATAACCGGTGGTAGCCATTATTCCAATGCAGATAATTCAAACACTAGTCTAAGGGTTAGGTTTAGTTTTAGGGTTAGGGTTAGGTTTAGTTTTAAGGTTAGGATTAGGGGTTCCTGATTATATAGGTGGCGGGTTCTGGCACTGCCCCCGTAAAACTGGCAATCTGACTGTGGCCATTTAAAGCAACGAGAACCCCACTGGCGGTATTTTCTCCAGTCGCAATTTATATCAGGCGCGTTGGACATGTCATGTGTGTGTTTTATGGTAAGTCTGTTTGTCCTCCATGTTGGGTTTACAGTAATCGCCATTTTTTTTGTCGCTATACCTAGTGTCGGAATTATGTACATCAGAAAAACGTACCCCACCCGTTATAACCTGGGGCAAACGCAGGATTTGTAGAGGGGGGTTTCCACACCACGCCGCCAGTGGGCGTGACCAGCCTGCATGGGGGCGTGGCTATAATATAAGACAGTGCTTGACTGCTCTCCAACTCTTCCTATCCCCATAATATACATGGGCAATGCTGTGTGCACTACTGTTCGGTGCACGCAGCTCTCACTTTTCAAGCAGAGCCGTGTGAAGTGGAAGCAGGGTCCAGCCATCTCCATTATACAGTGCCCCAGGCTTGGAGGGGGGTTTCCAGGCACTAGAAAAGCCCCCCCTCGGTTTGCCTATGATAACCAAGGCAGAGCTTTGCATTTGAGAAGTAAATAGGAAGCCGCTTGCTTGTGTGTAGAACAGCGTTCAGCTACATCCCTGTTATGCGGTGCTACATGTAACAGCAGCCGCAGACATCACGCAGAATTTTTTCACTCCATTAGAAAAACCAGGGCTGCAAATCAAATTACAAAGCAAAAACACAAGATGTATATACAGACTGTAGTGAGTGGTTATAGAGCTCTCCTCGTAACCTACATTTATTCTGTGACAGATTTTCCTGCTACAGAAAAACTGCAGCTATAATTCACACGGGCTGCTTATATTATGTAAATAAACGCTTATATAGCCGATGATATATTTCCAGCTCGAAAAACCGGAATAGGTTGAGCCAGTTTGGCAATTTTCAGCCAAATTGACCCCATATAATAGTGTGTGTGTGACCTCCAGTTATGGTCCCAACCAATCAAAATCCAGTTGGCGGTATAATCAGAGCAGATCGGGTGGTTCGATCAGCTATGCAAACGCCAACATATTTTGTCCTTTGGCGACCAGCTTATGGGAAACAGACACAGAGGAACGGCAGCTTCATGCCAAATACAAAACACTAGAGGATTGCACCAACGGTGGGTCGTTTTCTGATGTAACGCACGGTGTGATAATTGTATAGGTGCCTTCTATTGTCATTTGTTGTTTGTCTTTCTGTAATTGGATTAACGCCCTTTTTCCCCCACATATTTTATTTGTAATTATGGCAACGACAAGCTATACCTTGTTCTATTTTACCAGGTTTTAAAATGTGTCCTAGGCACAGCAGGGGGATGGTGCTTGCCTTCTGGTCTACCCTGATAACAGGAATTTAAAACAAAGCTGTGGCTTTTGTTTTCAGAGTAAAGGACAGAGGTTCTTGGACAAGTTGATTGGAATCCCCCCCCCCTTCCAACTCTCCCCCCCCCCCCAACTAAAAGTAATCAGCACCCCCCCAGGAAATTTATAATGAATAGATGTTTTAACACATACACTTATGTATGTAGAGCAGCCATCGCTCATCATCTCTCACATCCTGTTTACTTGCAATAATCAAAAATATCAATCACACGTCAGGGCTAAGTTTAGCTTCCCTGATTTACATCAGTCGCTGCATTGTCACGACGGCGGTGGCGCGGTCTGTCTGCCAACACCACGTCTGTGCACTGTAGTATTGTCGTGGCATTATTGTGAAGGCAAATCATTAATATCAGTTGATCTAGTTCTTGCATATTGGGGTTTTTTGTTTTTTTTCTTCCTTTTTTTAGCTTTGAGTTTTTTACTCTACTTGACCTGATATTTATTTTTTTAAAACCTGTATGTTTTGTTGAGCGCTTCGGAATGTTACGGTCATCATTCTGGACTGCAAATAGGGGGCAAAATAGGACACCGCCCCCAATCTACCCAAATGACATGTTAGGGTGTTGCCTGTTCAATTGAACTCCTGCATCATTTATACTCCTTTCACGGTAGTGGGGGGATATAGTGGTCCCAGGGTGTGCAGCGGCTATAGGGCACAGAAGTGAGGGTGGGGGGCAGCTCTGCCTTTGCTCACTAAAACCATACTTGCCAACTGTCCCTGAATATCAGGGAGACTCCCTGAAATAGGGGTGATCTCCCTCACTCCCTGAAGAGTCTGGCATTCTCCCTGATGCTGAGCCAGTACAAGACGTGGTTGGCTTCGCCATCTGTGGCATGATGACACAGTTCAGAAATTGTGTCCTATGTCCATGTATTGATGCCTATGGAGGTGGCCATTTTCATGGAGACCAAGATTTAATCAAAGACTGACAAGTAAGACGACATGACTTCAGTAATGGAGACAGAAATGTAAAAGACACTTCAGTCTCTATAGATTTATTAGCTGCTTTACTTTAAGGCATATTTACCTACTCTTCCGGAATGTCCAGGAGACTCCTGCATTTCTGGGAGACCTCATGGGCTACCGGGAGAGCAGGGCAACCTCCCAGATCTCGCCCCCGCAATAGATAAGTGGCAGGGAGGGGATGGGGGGGGGGGGCAGGGCATAATGACGCAAATATCGCGTCATCTTAGCCCCACCCATTCTGTAATTGGACAACATTGTGATAATTGTTTAGGGAACGGGGCCAAAATGATGCGATTAGTCAAGCCCCGCCCCCACACGCCCACCTACCCTCAGGATCTCCCTGAAGCCAAGGTGGAAAAGTTGGCAAGTATGGGTAAAACCCCGTTTTAATTCCAGAACTGGGCGGGGACACATGCTGCATGCCAGAGCCGTAACTAGGGTGGTGCGGGCGGTGCCGTCGCCCAGGGCGCAAGCCCCAAGGGGGCGCAGCAGCCACCCGCTACCTAGCTCTTTTGTCAGTGATCAGAAAAGCCAGTGATAAGAAATGCCTTTGACTTCCGCAGTGGAACGCATGTGCGTTCCACAGACAGGAAGTTCGGCATTTGGAACGCAAATACCGAACTTCCTGTTTGTGGAACATGCGTTCCACTGCAGAAGTCAAAGAGGGTGCAGACCTTGGTAATGACACAGAAACCTGACTTGTTGTAGTGTCTCTGTGTGCGTGCGCTATTTTGTGAAAGGTTGCAGGACATGTGTGCGTTACACAGGTGGTGTATATATGTATATCAGGAGGGTCACTCCTCACCGATGCGCTGACAGGTACTAGACAGCTGGCCAGGATCTTTGCATAGATGTTCCGTTAGAAGGAGCATGCTGCCATGTCTGTATATCTCGGTGGTCTCCTACACGGTCCCTAGGTCCTGGTCACTTTTTCGGTCTCACACTCTCTTTCTCTCCTGCACTTTTTGCCGTCCTGCTCACATCCTCTACTGTCTTTAAATTGTCTGTCTCTTCCTTTCTCCTCCTTATACATCAGGTCTCCACCCACCTCCTGTATCCTAACTTCTTGCAGTCTCGCCGCTCAGTTACCACCTCAGTCTGACCCTCATTGCCCGTCTTCTTTTCCTGGTTCACACCTTCCTCCTCTGTCAGCTCTGCCTTCTTCTCACCTCCCATTTCTTTGCTACACCTCCTATTTTGTCACTACAGTTCTTGTACACCTGTCCTGCCTTTATGAAGCCTTACTCCATCTTCTGATGTCTCCCCCTCTTACTATGAGATACCCAGGAAGCGCTGTCTGGTACTTTTACATTTTTGTTTCAGGTATGGTCTTCTTGGAGATGATGTACTACAGTTCAAAGAAACTACAATTTGTTTTAAAGTTGTTAAAGAATATGAATAACTTCAATTTGGTTAGGTTCAGTTTATATGTCATACCCAACAACCTCCTTTGGAGTTCTCTATGTACCATCTATTTTTGAACTTTTTTATTATAGTTTTGCATTAATAATATTTCTCCCCTCCTTATTGTTTATGTTTTTATGTGCTAATGTTTTATAATATGACCCATGGTCTGCATTTATCTTTATACCTCTTTATTAGTTTACCAGCTATTTTGCAACCTGTTTTTCCTGTCACTGACTCTGCGCCTAACTTCTAGGGATAATTATCATAGTTGGTGTGATTTTTTCAGTAAAGTGCTAGCCACACCCACACATTAAGTTGGCCACACCCACTTGTCAAATGCCACTCCCACATAGATGGGGGGCGCCGGGGCCCTGTCTCGCCCAGGGCACTAAAATGTCTAGTTACGGCACTGCTGCATGCTGAAGTCCCGGTGCTCACAGAGTACCAGAGAGCACTACTACCTCTGAGAAAAGAGGGACTACCATGGGTAAAAAGCAGGTGCAAGCATGGGTATTGGCGGCCACTAAAGGGTTTTGAGAGGCTGATATTACACCACACCCAATTCTGGCTAGACCACGTCCCTTGTCTGGTAGCAACACCTGCTTTAGGCTGCCTAAAATAGGGACTGTCTTAGAAAAATTGGGACTGCTGTGCCAGGTCTGTGGGATGCTTTCTTCCAAAAGCTATCACACGATAAAGCTTTGTAAGTATGTGACCGCGTTTCTTGGCAATCTGGGCACCAACGGCGCTGTTCTAAGACCAGTGTTCGAAAATAGGGGTCATAAGACTAATGCTCATATGTTTTACTGAGCATCAATAGACAATCGATGTCCCTATCTCAGTATGTTTTGCACTGTGGAGTAAGCATGCCTTACATACAGTAGACACACGTACAGTATACAGAAATCCTGCCCCAGAATAGTCCACTAGTTCATGTTGTAATATAATGATACGGTTTGAATGTAAGGGCTCCACCTGCTGGTCAGAAGTGGTAAATAACTAAATATAATATTACTACCTACTTCTAATGGGTTCCCATCACGCTGAGGTTTGGGTGCCGGTTAGGTCATATTACACCTAATCTGCTGTAAATTGCAATGGATGCGGGTTCACAAAGACCGCCAATCCCACTCAACGTCTCAGGCGTTGATAAATCTCCTTGAACGATGATTGAATCTGATTGTGTATGGGGGTCATCATCAGACCGTGCCAATGTTGTACTGTCGGATCAGGCTATATGGCTGAACACCAAACAGCCGGAGGTTCGGTTACACATGGCCAAATCTGCAATAAATCTAGCCTCCCGGCTCAGATCTACCGGGGTATAGCCGCTTAAAACAGTTTCACTGTCGCTCATCTGTCATGCAATATATCTTTGTTGCACTTGACCAATCACATGTTTGTTTGTGCAAATCTGAGATTTCCTCTGTGACATTAATATTGTGGTTTAAAATTAAGTACAGCTCAAGTTATAGTGTAATAATTGTGTTCTCTAGGAGCAGATAGCTTGAGTCACAATGTACAGCAGACTTACTTCATTACTCAGCGATTGTGGTGGAAAACAATATACTACAAGCGTAAAGGTCAATGTAGGACAACCAGTAAATCACCACTAGTTCCGCACGGCTTTATATCACTCTTGCTGTGGCTCAGACAACCCTCAAACAACATTCACTAAAGACCTGTGGCGTACACCCAGTTGAACAGTCATAACATTGGAGTCGAGGAGTTAGTGATTTTATGATGTGCCTCGTGCCTCGTGCCTCAGTGACATAACCAGTCCTTATGAAGCAGGGGAGAACTGATCTTTTGTGGTTTCACAATACTTTTGCGCATTTAACCCGATTTAAAAGACATCTACACGGAGCAGCAGGGAGAACCGGTGAAGTCTGCGGGGGCGCTAAATTTTGCACTTGACGGTGATGGGAGGAGTGGGGCGAATTGGAACGTGCTCTGTGCACAAGTGTGCTTAGATGTGCACCGAGACGGCGATACTGGTAATAGGACTCCTAACGCTTCACCAGCTAGCGCAGGGTCCCTCTGCGCACGCCTAAGCCAGCTCGCTGGCTCGCACACAGGAATTGGAAGCCCGGACTCGGCCTTACCATTCCAGATTCGCAAAATATAAAGTTTTATTTACATTTTACCCGTATATCATTTTTACCACGTATTTGGCAATATGTCTTTTTTCCCCAGAACCAAGGCATAACAGTAATAAGACATTAGATCATTTTGTATTATATTATATTCATTGTTGCTGTTAAAACGAAGCTAAATGTCAAATTTTGGCAGCTAGTGCACAAAAATAACTTTTCCCACACGCCGTACGCTACGTTTATGCCCCAACATGTGCATTTCACTGTTGCGCTCTGATTGAATACATTGATTTTGCTGCGCCATTAATGGTACCCTGACTGCGCACAGTTCCGTCAGACCTCCGCGGTTACCTGTTGGGAAAATTGGAACGTTCTGAAATTATAATCTCGCACTACCCCTCAAACATCCCCCTTCGCTCAGCTAGCACTCTCTCTTACCCTGATCCATTCAGATATCCGCACACATCACTCTCATACTTATGCTGCTGGATCCTTACATATCGCTCCCCCCCCCCTCCAGATTGGCTGCATTGTTGAATCACATTAGTCCCCATAACATTGCATAACGTGGACTCTGCTGCCCCTCACACATCCCTATTAACCCTCCCCGTTCACGTGGTTCATCCACTGCATTCCCTCCTCAAACTCACACAGCGCTAGTTAATCTGCTCCCTCCTCACTGAGTACCATTCGCTCCCCCATCTAACACTCTCTCCTCCTGTTTCTATAGAAACAGATACTGGCTGAAGCTCACTCTCAGTGGGAATTATTTTGGCTACGGCAGCCAGGCACCGCTCTTTGTAGGTACTCTCCGAAAACCTGATGCCCGTATACCTGAGAAGGCGCAGCATCTAACGGGAAGGCTCGGGGTACGTAAGGACATCTCAAAATCTCAGGCCAAATTCTCAGCCTAGAATCCCCCTAACCGTGTTTCTTTAATAGTCCCCACAATCGCAAATCAGTTACTGCCACAATTTAAATAGATATCGCCGGCAGTTGAACGATACGCGGCTGCGACGGGATATTGGAGGCGTAAGACTAAAGCCGTCTGACGCATGCGCCTATCTGCTCGGACTATCCCCGGCGTAGCGGTGAGTTAACCCTTAACGCACACAGGATAGTACGTCAGAGGCAGCGGAGAATCGCCCACCTGCCTCGGCGAGATTTTTTTAGGGATAAATAAATCTCGGCGATAGGCGATATATTATGGACGCGGCGAGCAGACAGAAGTTGTAACGCCGCCGGTACTGGATAAAGAGACAAAAACGCAGCAGGTTATTTTGTCTGTAAGGCATGCAACATAAACATGGATAAAAAAAAAAAAGACAACAACGAGGACATAATAAAATTGAAAAACTGAAGAGACTTGCACATTTAAAAAAAAAACTTGCAAAAGCACTAAAACTGATTTACGTCATTGTGAGTCCATATGACATGGATAACATAGACAGAACACTTCGATATTGGAGTTCTTGAACATATAAAACATACCCAATTGATTCAACACACTCAAAATGCAGTTGGCCATTTTTAACAACAAGCATGACAGCAGCATCACAAATCTGATGTAGAGGAAAGACCAATAACAAAAGAGGACATACAGAGGCCACCGGCACAACTGGAGACAAAGTGGACCCACGAACTTGGGACACCAAACGGTCTCAAAGCAGACATAGGGTGATGGCGTTGAAGGCGATAGGTCATCATTTTATCCTTACCACTAATATTATTTTATCTTTGACTTTATTTTCCGTCATATTTTTTATCACCACTTTCAGGCCACCAGCATTCCTTACTTATCCAATAAACAACAACAAAAAAGTGTATTAATAAAGATAAAAAAACAACAACAATAAAAAACGATAAAAAAGTGTATTTTTTCCCCCAAGTTAGAGGAAGGGGGGGGGGGGGGGGCTAACAGAAAGTGAAATTGTAGCAAATAAGCCTCAGCCATACTGATGGACATAAAAAGAAGCCGGAAACAGTAGCGAAGCGCATTGGATGAGTCCAAGTACACATGATTACCTGTCCCTCTTACATCAGTTGCTAGCACACTTTTTTTCAAATATATAATTAATTTACTATTAACTTTGTTTTACGCTTCATGGAACTCAATTCTTTGAGAGTAATCACTGAGACATGACTGAGAATGCAGCCTATCCATACACTAGGAACCAGTGACATCACTGAGAATGCAGCCTATCCATACACTAGGAACCAGTGACATCACTGAGAATGCAGCCTATCCCTTCACTAGGAGCCAGTGACATCACTGAGACTGCAGCCTATCCCTTCACTAGGAGCCAGTGACATCACTGAGACTGCAGCCTATCCCTTCACTAGGAGCCAGTGACATCACTGAGACTGCAGCCTATCCCTTCACTAGGAGCCAGTGACATCACTGAGACTGCAGCCTATCCCTTCACTAGGAGCCAGTGACATCACTGAGACTGCAGCCTATCCCTTCACTAGGAGCCAGTGACATCACTGAGACTGCAGCCTATCCCTTTACTAGGAGCCAGTGACATCACTGAGACTGCAGCCTATCCATACACTAGGAGCCAGTGACATCACTGAGACTGCAGCCTATCCATACACTAGGAGCCAGTGACATCACTGAGACTGCAGCCTATCCCTTCACTAGGAGCCAGTGACATCACTGAGACTGCAGCCTATCCCTTCACTAGGAGCCAGTGACATCACTGAGACTGCAGCCTATCCCTTCACTAGGAGCCAGTGACATCACTGAGACTGCAGCCTATCCCTTCACTAGGAGCCAGTGACATCACTGAGACTGCAGCCTATCCCTTCACTAGGAGCCAGTGACATCACTGAGACTGCAGCCTATCCCTTCACTAGGAGCCAGTGACATCACTGAGACTGCAGCCTATCCCTTCACTAGGAGCCAGTGACATCACTGAGACTGCAGCCTATCCCTTTACTAGGAGCCAGTGACATCACTGAGACTGCAGCCTATCCATACACTAGGAGCCAGTGACATCACTGAGACTGCAGCCTATCCATACACTAGGAGCCAGTGACATCACTGAGACTGCAGCCTATCCCTTCACTAGGAGCCAGTGACATCACTGAGACTGCAGCCTATCCCTTCACTAGGAGCCAGTGACATCACTGAGACTGCAGCCTATCCCTTCACTAGGAGCCAGTGACATCACTGAGACTGCAGCCTATCCCTTCACTAGGAGCCAGTGACATCACTGAGACTGCAGCCTATCCCTTCACTAGGAGCCAGTGACATCACTGAGACTGCAGCCTATCCCTTCACTAGGAGCCAGTGACATCACTGAGACTGCAGCCTATCCCTTCACTAGGAACCAGTGACATCACTGAGGCACAAAGTGCACTGTTTGAGGCGGCGGGGGCATAAATTAACACTCAGACATCTCTGCCCCCTCTAAGACGGCTGTGAGGACATTGGTGCAGATAAGCCGTACAGTATAACATGTCAATCCTATGAGATCTAAATAATGTCTGAAAGTCCTTGATGTTCCCTGTGAAGAGCACAGGCTCAGACGCTGCAGGTTGCAGGGATGGGTAGTCCTTCTGTAAGTAATGTCTGTGCTTCTACTAATTATTCTGACATCACTGGAAGATGGAATAATCTCCCCAGATTTATGTGACATATCACAGACGGCCGCGTCCCCATCTCCCCGGCAGCGCGTTAACCCTGACTGGCCCAGATCACACAGGAAGATGTAGATCATGTTTAATGACAAACCGCAGTGTAGTGTCGGACCAGGTTATTAAGGGTCCGCTGACAAATCACAATTAAGGGTTATACATAATCTTCTTTTAGGTTTGAGTGAAAAATATAATCAATCTCACCATCATTATTTGTATATTCGGCATCAATTTGGGACCCCTGAACGGTCAGAACCAGTTTATATCAGTGCTGCCCCGGTTCTTGACTTTAGGAAAGTCAATATTGTAGGATCAACTGTCTTAGTAGTACCCTATAGATCTGTATATACAACGTAGCACAATAAGGCAGGGACTGATGTGAGTGAGTTCTCTGTACAGCGCTGCGGAATTAGTGGCGCTATATAAATAAATGATGATGATGATGATGAGGATGATCTAACAATCCTGATAATCGAGACCTGAACGGGGCGAGACTTAGCCCTTTACGGACAAGCATTGTCCGATGTGGGCGTGGTTCGAGCGGATCAGGGTGAAGCTTGGGCAGATCATGGGGTGGCCAATTTCTGTCCCAATTTTCTGCAGCTACAAGTTAGGCAATATATAAGCACACGGTAAGGGGTCACAAAATATTGTTCCTGGTGATTGGAGGTGCAAGACACAAACACTACATCCACGTGCAAAGACACAAGAATGTGTCCTGGAGGACAAGATATATCAATGAGCTTAAAAAGGTGGAGAGTACACATGAAGGGTGGTATTCCCAGTGTAGCGGGCAGCTGCAGAACCTCTTTTCCCCCCAACAAATAAAACACCAAATTGTTTCATCTACTCGATGGTTGTGGACATCAGACAGTAGATTTACTAAAAACTTCTAAAGAGGAAAAGTGGAGGGGCTTCCCAAAGCAACCAATCAGATTCTAGCTATTATTTATCTAGTACATTGTAGAAAGTGATAGCTTGAACATGATTGGTTGCTATGGGCAACAGCTCTACATTTCCTTCTTGGAAGTTTTAGTATATCTACCCCCAAGGTATCGACCTATCCTTCTGATGGGACCACCCTTTCTCCATCCCGGTACACTTTAAAGGGGAAATGTATTTATGAGCTTAAATGCCAACATAATAATAACGGAAAAATGTACAAATATGACAAATATAATAAAGAGCCCCATCGATTCCTTCACCCTGTGATTCCTTTACAACAACATACCAATCATGCTTAAGTGATATATATATATAAATAATATAAAATAATTTATATATAATAAAATGGTCAATTTTACATGTAAACGGACCCACAGAACTGTCTACAGGTATACGTTTATGTATATTGTACAGTTTGTCTAACTAAAGGTCACATATAATCATTTTCCGACATATGGGATTTCTCCTGAACGATCCACTCGCCGCCTGTCTGGTATACAGGGGGTTAACGCACGCATACCAGATATTACAGATCGTTCTTACACAAAATAACATTTCCTCTGTGACCTTAATGCAGTTATGAATATTCTCCGCTGTCACTGGAAATCGAGTTAGTATCGTATCTTCTGAACATTTAGACTTCAATAAAATGTCACCACGAATGCAAATCGCTTTTTAATTTAATTTACTAGCCAAGTGCACAAACAGCGCAGCCCTCAGCTGTCTAGCTTGAGTTTCCTTCATGTATAGCCTATACCATTATACGCCTCTCTCCAATACAGATCAATAGCTTAATCACTTACAGGGGATTCCCCATAACAGATCAATGTTGTTTAGAATTAAATCAAATACAGATAAACAAGGCGGGGTGAGCGGACTGCTGGTTCCTATACAAATACACTATTCATTAATAACAGACAAACCTTCCCCGTAATGTGCATCAATCTCATTACTGTGCATTACGCATTGATCACTGATAGATGATGTAACCGCCTCAATCTATACGCTGATCACCAATACCTGCCCTGCCCCCTGTATTATACACTAATACCTGCCCTGCCCCCTGTATTATACACAGATCACTGCTCAGCTCCTGTATTATACACTAATACCTGCCCTGCCCCTGTATTATACACTAATACCTGCCCTGCCCCAGTATTATACACTAATCACTGCTCTGCCTCTGTATTACACACTAATACCTGCTCTGTCCCTGTATTATACACTAATACCTACTCTGCCCTCGTATCATACAATAATCCCTGCTCTATCCCCGTATTATACACTAATACCTGCCCTGCCCCCTGTATTATACACATATCACTGCTCTGCTCCTGTATTATACACTAATACCTGCTCTGCCCTCGTATTATACACGAATACCGTTCCCTGCCCCCTGTATTATACACCAATACCTGCTCTGCCCCTGTATTATACACTAATACCTGCTCTGCCCTCGTATTATACACTAATACCTGCCCTGCCCCCCGTATTATACACTAATACCTGCCCTGCCCCCTGTATTATACACATATCACTGCTCTGCTCCTGTATTATACACTAATACCTGCCCTGCCCCCTGTATTATACACTAATCACTGCTCTGCCCCTGTATTATACACTAATACCTGCTCTGCCCTCGTATTATACACTAATACCTGCTCTGTCCCTGTATTATACACATATCACTGCTCTGCTCCTGTATTATACACCAACACCTGCTCTGCCCCCGTATTATACACTAATCACTGCTTTGCTCCCTGTATTATACACCAACACCTGCTCTGCCCCCGTATTATACACTAATCACTGCTTTGCTCCCTGTATTATACACCAACACCTGCTCTGCCCCCGTATTATACACTAATCACTGCTTTGCTCCCTGTATTATACACTAATCACTAAATGCCAGTTTTTGTTTTCCATGCTGATGAAACCAAGATCATCGCACAAATCCTGCACCGAGGGAGGGGGGCAGCTGCAACAGATATACCTTCTATGAGGAGTATCTGCGCCTGATTCCACCTCTACATACGTAGGTGCCTAGGGGAGTGCTTAAAGACTATAGGAGATGAGCAGGACTAAACATCCCCTATATAGAGCTGCAAATCTCACAGAAAAAGCTGCTTGTTTAACAGAGAAAGCTGCCATCCATAGAGATAAGGCTGTCAGTTTTGTCACCAAAGTTGCCAATCTATTAGGAAGAGCTGTAAGACAGCTAGAGCTAGCTGGCAGACCATCAGAGCGAATTGCCGATCCCAAGCTCTATTTTTTATTTTATTAAATAATTTGAAAACTTTGGTTTCACTACATTATATAGCAATTTTATCTCTCCACCCAAAAAGAAAGGGGATGACCTAATTGAATGGTCCTGAAATATTATGAGATAATCTTTATGAATCTTTACATTTTCTATACTCTTGCACACGGCTGTGTTTTTGGAGGTACCTTATTACACTAGTAGGTGCCCTCTTTTCGTATTATATATTTTAAGGTAGTAAAACAGTTTATTGTTACATTATCTTCTCATATACGCCCACTTCTGGTCTAGAATGTACACTTGCCATTAGTGTTGGCGAGCTCACTTCATCCATTGCCCGTTAGTACATTAAAGAGTGACGTCTTTACAGCCACGGTAGCGTAATTTAAGTAAAGAGTAGTTAAGTTCCGTGACAGTGACATACCGCCTCATTCTTCTTATTCAGAGCCGAGTATATCATCTGCTTAAGAATCATTTGAAGTGTGTTAACAACGCTACCATTCTTCATTCCTTTATGGTACTGAAACTGCTTATGTCAACGGTGTACATGATATTATCTTTTTTGTCTTTAAGTGTAACTACTGTTCAGATTATCTTTATTGTCCCAGTTTATTGTATCCTGTCATTATCTATGTATCACCCTACGGTTACATTACTATCACACTGGCGATTATATTTGTGTACACCGCTCCCTACGTATCATGTCTAAAGCTGGGTACACTCTACAGAAATTTTCCCTCGATGATGAGATATCGTTAACAAATTTTACCAATGACTGAAAAATAAAAAAGTCCCGATCAACATGCCGATTCCTGTGTACACACTATACATATTTTACACGATTTACCGTCAGATCTGTGCTCTTCATCTGTCATAACCATCGGCTGAAAAGATGGCGACTCTGCACACTGTATGGAGCTCTATGGACACTGCCGGTACTGAGTGCGTACACACTGCAGAATGGAACGACATTGTTCCATCGTTGAACAAGATTTTTAGCCCGGTTTAAAAATCAAATATCAGATATCGGGCCAAACGATCGTTTATCATGTGATGGAACGATAATCGGCTAAAAATACTGTAGTGTGTACCCAGCCTAAAGCCGATAGGTTACAAGGTCTTATAATGACTGTGCCAAGTGGTTTGTCCCCTTTGCTTGGAGTGTGAGTGTGTTTCCACAACTTAATGTTAGGGAGTCAGACGAGGGAGTGAGTTGGGCCCTGGTGGAACCTGCTAAACTGAAGAGTACAAACGATTGTACCTACGACGGAAGGTCCGATCAGTCTGACGATTCATCCATACACACTGACACGAGTTACCTTCAGATCTGTGCTCTTCATCTGGTCCTTCATCTGGTCCTCTAGTCTTCAGAGAATGACAGCGCAATATTCATTCATTATTGTCACAATTATTAAAATGCCTTGTTATAACTATCCACATGTCCTAACGAATCTCGTTAGCTTCTGTGACTCTGAAACGAAACATTCTGTCTCAGAACGAACAAATGAATTATTCCTTCTACAGCACTCTCTACATTTATTCACCGGGACATTCATCGCTGGCATCGGCTGAAAAGAGCCCGACTCTGTAAACTCTATGGAGATCGTGAGCATGATGAGTGCATACACACTACATGATCAGTCGGTGATTGGTCGGAAAATATTAACCAGTACGACCAACCAGATGAAACGATGATCAGCACTTTGGGACGACTTTCGACCATTGTGTCCCTATACACACTAACCCGACTTCAGAACAAACGGTCGTCTGTCGGCTGAATTGCCCGATTATTGGACGAAAACACTCCAGTGTGTACCCAGTATAATTCTCTTTCCCTTACATTTTCTTCCTGCTGTGCGCTAGATGATAACAGGGAAATACCCTTAATCTAATCTGGTACATACTTTCCAAAATAACCCATTTCCCCCAGGGCAAAGCTATCTGCTTTTATTTCTCTCGTTTGTTTTCCAATAGTTGTGCAGAACTAACAGATCAATGACATATCCTTGGTGTCCTCATCCACTCCTTTGGCCTCCAGTACCACCTCTATGCTGATGATACCCAAATCTATCTTTCATCCCCTGACCTCTCCACTTCCCTTCTGTCTCGTGTCTCCTCCTGTCTCTCGGCCATCTCATCTTGGATGTCCCAACGCTTCCTTAAACTCAATATTTCCAAGACCGAGCTTATAGTCTTCCCCCCCGCCAGGACTCTCCCACCTCCCCCCCTTTCTATTTCTGTTAATAACACTACCCTCGTTTCTGTCCCCCAAGTCCGATGCCTTGGGGTCATCCTTGATTCCTCCCTCTCATTTAAGCCTCACATTCTCTCCCTCTCAAAATCCTGTTACTTCCACCTTCGGAATATATCTAAGATACGTCCCTTTCTCACCATGGAAGCCATGAAAACCCTTGTTCACTCGCTTATTATCTCTCGCCTTGACTACTGTAACCTCCTTCTCTCTGGCCAACCTGATTCTCGCCTTGACCCTCTTAAGTCTACCCTCAATGCTGCTGCCCGTCCATTTTTCTCTCCCGCTGCTCTGTATCTGCAGTCTCCCTCCAACAGTCACTACATTGGCTCCCCATACCCTACAGAATTAAATTTATACTCCTCACCCTCACCTTTAAAGCTCTTAGTCAATCTTCCCCTCACTACATCTCCAATCTCATCCCTACCTACACTCCTACCCGCCCCCTCCTCTCTGCCTGTGACCGCCGCCTCACTACTTCACTGATCACCTCCTCTCACTTTCGTCTTCAGGACTTTGCCCGGGCTGCTCCCCTGCTGTGGAACGATCTTCCACATTCCTTCAGGTTAGCATCTACTCTCAAAGGCTTCAAGCGTGCCCTGAAGACTCATTTCTTTATTCAAGTCTATCAGTCCTCCTCCTAACTTTCTTGTCCTGGCTCTCTCCCCTAGTTAGTACCACCCTTTATGTGTCTCCCCCTTTCCTTTAGGATGTAAGCTCTCATGAGCAGGGCCCTCTTTCATTGTGTGCTCCTTCTACTGTTCCTTCACCCTCTGTACCTCTTGGCCTGCTTCCCTAGCCCTGTTTTATTAATCTTTGGCCTTCTTCTTGCTGATTTCTACTATCCCTTTCACTATCTGTCAGATATAATCTGATTTGCTTTACCCTGTCACCTGTGTTTGTATATATTTGTGTATCATGTTGTGTCTTGGTTCTGTTTTCTGTATATGTAATGTACGGCACTGCAGACCCTTTGTGGCGCCTTATAAGTCAAAGATAATAATAATAAAAAATCCTCATTGTTCTATGGGTTTTCTTTTTGTGAACATGAAGTCTTAACAACGTCCGTGAGACTTCCAAGTTTTAGGGTGTTCTCCCGATGAGCAGGGAACAATCGTGGATCCCACCCACCTCCCTAGTGAAATGGGCGAAGGCGGGGCTTGATGATACGAATCTCGGCGAAACGCGTCATTGTGGCTCGGCACCCTGGTGGGCGATATTCCGTGAGGGGAGCTACAAAATATCGGCCAATAAGATATGGATAGAGAGGCAATTTAGGGGAAGGCAACGAATAATATGTTACTATTGGCAAAACCTACCTCTCCCCTCTCAAAAAAGGCGCCTCATAAAAGAGACTACATACGATGCACAGGGCAGACAGCCATTTTGAAAGCTGAACAAAAATTCATAAGGAGTACAGCCTATCCATTCAGGAGGAGACATCACCTGGGAGCAATTCCTCAATTCAATGAAGAACCATTTTGATAAATATTGGTGCATTCACAAAATGGCTGCCCCCACTCTGCCTCAGTGACGTCACTGGCTTTATTGGCTAGATCCGTGGGATCACCAGCTTCTTCTCCTCCTGCTGCGACTAACCCCGAAAGATACAGAATATGTGGATGGCGCCATTTCATGCAGTTTAACGGTTAAACATGAGAACATCACCCGTAAAGACGGGATTTTTTTTTTTTTTTGCCACAGGATCTCTGAGAAGCAGAACACAGATACTTGTTGTCACAGGTAAACACGTCTGGAAAAATCTGAATAGAAGCAAGAAGGGCCCTGGGGCCAGATGGCATTCATGCAAGAATTATGAGGTAACTCAGAAAAAGAAAAAAAAAAAGCTTCTTTATTTCAAAGTGCGCCAGTCAGTGACACACAGGGGAGGCAGCCATTTTGTGAGGTGAACCAATTGGAAAGAGTGACATCACCGAGGCTCTCACAGACATGGAAATACCAATACTTTGTCTAGCAAGCAGAATCCTACAATGGGTTTTAAAATAAGTAATAATGTAGTGTAATATCCAAACCAATCTTTATATTTATAAGCTTTGAAAGCAGTAATCCCATCATCATCATCATCATCATCATTTATTTATATAGCGCCACTAATTCCGCAGCGCTGTACAGAGAACTCATTCACATCAGTCCCTGCCCCAATGGAGCTTACAATCTAAATCCCCTAATGTAGACACACACTCACACACAGACAGAGAGCGAGACAAACAGACAGAGAGGGAGACAAACAGACAGAGCAGGGAGACAGACAGACAGAGCAGGGAGACTAGGGTAAATTTTGATAGTAGCCAATTAACCTACCAATATGTTTTTGGAGTGTGGGAGGAAACCGGAGCACCCGGAGGAAACCCACGCAAACACAGAGAGAACATACAAACTCCACACAGATAAGGCCATGGTCTGGAATCGAACTCATGACCCCAGAGCTGTGAGGCAGAAGTGCTAACCACTAGGCCACCGTGCTGCCCTATATACCCATATATATTGGTTTTTCTTTTGTTCTTTAAATAGCTACTAAAGTCTGTTTGATGTCTCATTAGATCTGTCTGTTTGGTGTCACGTGACTTACTACCAATTACGCTGACTTCCAAAAATGGCGTCCTCTCGTAAATTATGTTACGAGCCAAGAATGCTACATGTACAAGGTTAGAAATTCCGGTTATAAGCATTGTCAGATATGGTTTCGTTGGTACAACTCCAAATAAAGAATACATTCTGGAGACTGGATAGTTTATATGCCTCCTGACTAGTATATCCACAGGCTTCGTGAAATTTCATCCCTGCTGGATATTCCACAGTCAACTGTAATTGATATTATTAGAAAGTGGAAGCGTTTAGGAACAACAGCAACTCAGCCACGAAGCGTAAGACCAGGTAAAATCACAGAGCAGGGTCAACAACTACTAAGGCGCATGGTGTGTAAAAGTTCCCAACGCTCTGCTGATTCCATAACTGAAGAGTTACGAACTTCCACTGGCATCAATGTAAGCACAAAAACTGTGCGGCGGGAGCTTAATGAAATGGGTTTCCATGGCCGAGCAGCTGCATGCAGCCTCACATCACCAAGAGCAATGCCAAGCGTCGGATGGAGTGGTGTAAAGCACACCAACACTGGACTGTGGAGCAGTGGAAACGTGTTCTGTGGAGTGATGGATCACACTTCTCTGTTTGACAGTCAGATGGGTGAGTCTGGGTTTGGCAGATGCCAGGAGAACATTACCTGCCTTACTGTATTATGCCAACTGTGAAGTTTGGTGGAGGAGGGATAATGGTATGGGGCTGTTTCTCTGGGTTTGGGCTAGGCCCCTTATCTCCAGTGAAGGGCAATCCTAATGATTCTGCATACCAAGTCATTTTGGACAATGCTATGCTTCCAACTTTGTGGAAATAGTTTGGGGAAGGCCCTTTTCTATTCCAACATGACTGTGCCCCAGTGCACAAAGCAAGGACTACAAAGACATGGTTTGATGAGTTCGGTGTGGAAGATCTTGACTGGTCCGCACAGAGCCCTGACCTCAACCCCATCAAACACCTTTGGGATGAACTGGAACAGAGATTGTGAGCCGGGCCTCTCGTCCAACATCAGTACCTGACCTCATAAATACTCTACAGAATGAATTTGACCAGGTCCATATTAAAGTATATGTATTTGAATACAATGTCATTACAGTCCCTGTTGGTGTAATGGTCAAGCGTCCGAATACTTTTGTCCATATAGTGTATGTTTCCAATCTCCGTATTGGAACAATAGCTATTATATTAGCCCTTTCATTAATAATTGTTTAAATACTATAGTTAATCAATTACCTAACTTGCTACTATATTTTTAACCTGGATAACCAATATATAATTTAATTGATTAGATTAACAAATTAATAACATGTCAGTTGTTGTTTTTTTGTTTGTTTTATAAAATTATTCCAATAAAAAATATATGATTAAAAAAAAAAAAAAAAGCTAGTAAAGTACCTTTTGAGCATCCATTTTCTTACCTGTCATCCTGCATATAATGATCTCCTCTTCATAATCTCTTTGATTGGCAAACAAAAATGGTTGCCAGACATAGACATGGGTCCATGGCTCTCAGCGTGTCATGTGATAATAGAGGGAGGAGAAGGAAGATTTCACAGTGCAGACAGAGACCAGAGGGGCATTCCAAAGCATATCTGCTCACTAGATCATGTGACTGTGGTTGCCATGGTAGCCCAGCATCATAAATTATTAATAGCAGCCTGAAAGATAAAAAAAAATAGTGTCACAATGATTTATGTTAAAAAACACACACATCTTGACAAGAATTTGACAAGAATAGCAAATGAAAAAAAAAAAAGAAAAAAGGAAACATTTTTCCTATTGGAATATTTTAAAATAAACATGGAAGTCCGGGCTCTCAGCTCCGCTGCGAATGTGTTCAACCTGGCCTGGCGAAGCGGCGGCCAAAATTCACAGCGAAAGAAAATCTGTGGCATCGCTGAATGATGGCGAATAGGGGTATATAATATATTTATATATGTGCGTTCTTCGGGTGAAGTCAATGTAATAAATGGGAGGAAATTGTCTCACTTCTCCCCACCAATGTAAAGGAATAATGTCAAACCAGGACGTTCACTGACTAATACAAGGATTTGGACAGAATGTGAAATCGGGTTTGAAAATGACAGATGAGATCCTATGTAAGACAAATGTGAGGTTATTCATTTGGGGATTAAGAACAAAGCTGCTACTTAGTAACGGAATGGTTTGTCGGAGAATCGGCGGAGGGCATGTTGACAAAAGACTGGGCAATAGTGCTCAGTGTCAATCAGAAGCAGTGAAAGTCAGCAGGATTTTGTACAGAGAGCAACTGGTGTTTGAGATTACTTTCGCTTTTCTAATAAACGTCGGTGAGACGTCACCTTAACAAGTGTTTGCTCTGAGAACCAGTTTGTATAAAGGATATTATACAGTCTGCGAGACGGCAGAGGTGATGAAGTTGGAGAAAAATAAGGACGTGTCTATATGATAAATCAAATTTTGCTAAAATAAAAAACACATTTAGCAACGAGGGTTTCTTACAATTAGAAGAAGGTTAGTTGTTTCTGTAGATCACCTTTAATCCCTCCAAAATTAGTCTAATAAAATATGCAACTCATTATTTTTTTTTGGGGTTTCCAAACAGTGAGGGAAACGACAAAATCCAGGTCAGACGGTAATTAACGTAGCTGCACAATGCACATAGTCAACTCATGGCAACATCTGCAGTTCACCTGCTCTGGTGGAATTGGCCGGGCTTCAAGGTGTGGCTTATGGGCCTCATATTTTTTAAAATAATGTGCAGTCAATCAAGTGAAACTAAAAATTAACTAAAGATCTGTCACAATTAAGAAGGAATGATCAAGGACTTGGCAGAGAACGAGGAATCGGTGGTGGGAGATGTGCAAAAATTAAATATCGCCACTTGCAATATTTCTCCGGCTCACATCAAATTATTAGTCGACCTCCTTGGCTCTGGACGACCATCTGTGACCTCGGAGGAGAATGCCTTGGCAGATCATGCTAAAGCTAATGGCTTTTTAATGTAGGTGTTTTGTTCCTTTAACCTCTTTAAGGGTAACTAAAAAATTTTTTTCACAATTTTAGAGAAATCTGTATTTTTTTTTATTATTAATTATTATTATTATAATAATATAAAAGCCCAGGCTTTTAAAAGTTCACCCCTACTTAATATCTAAGGACAAATTCTACACGCGCTGCTCTCTAATACTAAATTCCACATCACACATACCCTGCTCACACCCGACTCACACACACTGCTCATTAATACAGGAACAAGCTCAGACACACTCCAAGGTGTAAATGTATCAAGCTGAGAGTTTTTCGGCGGGTTTGAAAAACCAATCAAATTCTAGCTATCATTTATTTAGTACATTCTACAAAATGACAGCTAGAATCTGATTGGTTGCTATAGGCAACATCTCCACTTTTCAAACCCGCCGGAAAACTCTCAGCTTGATACATTTACCCCCAAAAACGAAACCCAACTCGCATATATTCAGACCTCCCAAATTTGATAAAAAGCAAATTTGGGATTAAATAAGGCCCTACCATAATTCACAGAAACCACGCCCAGATCCACACAGCCACGCCTACTTTTCTCAAGTAGCCACGCCTCTTTCTGAGTCCAAGAATCAGGACAGTTCCACCAAAATCCGAGCTGTTGGGAATTTTGCAGAATACTCATTGATACTAGATCTGGCTCACACTTCTTGCTCACTAATACTTGGCCCCTCACACACTTTAGATCAATACAAGGTACAGGTTACATACACACACTATGATCTAATACTAAACCCTTAAACTTCTTATTTATTAACAGCAGAGTCCTAGTAGTGTCACTAACACTAGGTCTAACTTACACACACTCTGCTAACGCTAGACCCAGCTCACACACAAACAACTCACTAACATTAGTCCCAGCTCTCTCACACACACATTGGACACTGCCACTAGACCCAGCTCACACACACTGCCCACTAACACTAGACCCAGCTCACACACACTTGCCCACTAACACTAGACTCAGCTCTCACACACATTGCTCACTAAAACAAAGCCCAGATCACACACACACTGCAAACTAATACTAGACCTAGCTCATACTCCCACTGAACACTACACCAAGCTCACACTCACATTAGGCACAGCTCACACACATACTGCTCACTAGCACTATGAGCCAGCTTACACACACTCTGCTCACTAACACTAGAGCCAGCTCACAAACACTGTGCTCACTGACCCAAGAGAACCAGCTTACACATATTCGGCTCACTAACTCTAGACCCAGTTCTTACACACTCTGCTCGCTAACACTAGAGCAAGCTCACACACAACCTGCTCATGAACACTAGACCCAGATCACACACACTGGACACTACCATTAAAGTCAGCTCACACATTCTGCTCACTACAGTAGACCCAGCTCACACACACTAGATCCTGCTCACACACATCAACATTTATTTATATAGCGCCAGCAAATTCCGTAGCCCTTACTGGGCACACACTGGACATTACCACTAGACCCAGCTAACAAACACTGGGCAATTTCACTAGACCAAGCTCACACACACTGGACACTACCATTAAATTCAGCTTTCACACTCTGCTCACTACCACTAGAGCCAGCTCACACACTGACTGGACACTGCCACTAGACCCAACACACACACACTGCCAATAGACCCAGCTCACACACACTGGACACGAACACCAGACACAACTCACACACACACTGGACACTAACACCAGACACAGCTCAAACTCACACACACACTGACTGGACATTGCCAATAGACCCAGCTCACACACACTGACTGGACACTAACACTAGACACAGCTCACACACACTGACTGGACACTAACACTAGACACAGCTCACACACACTGACTGGACACTAACACTAGACCCAGCTCACACACACTGACTGGACACTAACACTAGACCCAGCTCACTCACCCTGGAGTGGACACTAACACTAGACCCAGCTCACAAACACTGACTGGACACTAACACTAGACCCAGCTCACACACACTGACTGGACATTGCCAATAGACCCAGCTCACACACACTGACTGGACACTAACACTAGACACAGCTCACACACACTGACTGGACACTAACACTAGACACAGCTCACACACACTGACTGGACACTAACACTAGACCCAGCTCACACACACTGACTGGACACTAACACTAGACCCAGCTCACTCACCCTGGAGTGGACACTAACACTAGACCCAGCTCACACACACTGACTGGACATTGCCAATAGACCCAGCTCACACACACTGACTGGACACTAACACTAGACACAGCTCACACACACACTGACTGGACACTAACACTAGACCCAGCTCACACACACTGACTGGACACTAACACTAGACACAGCTCACAAACACTGACTGGACACTAACACTAGACACAGCTCACACACACTGACTGGACACTAACACTAGACACAGCTCACACACACTGACTGGACACTAACACTAGACCCAGCTCACTCACCCTGGAGTGGACACTAACACTAGACCCAGCTCACACACACTGACTGGACACTAACACTAGACCCAGCTCACACACACTGACTGGACATTGCCAATAGACCCAGCTCACACACACTGACTGGACACTAACACTAGACACAGCTCACTCACCCTGGAGTGGACACTAACACTAGACCCAGCTCACACACACTGACTGGACACTAACACTAGACCCAGCTCACACACACTGACTGGACATTGCCAATAGACCCAGCTCACACACACTGACTGGACACTAACACTAGACCCAGCTCACACACACTGACTGGACATTGCCAATAGACCCAGCTCACACACACTGACTGGACACTAACACTAGACACAGCTCACACACACTGACTGGACACTAACACTAGACACAGCTCACACACACTGACTGGACACTAACACTAGACCCAGCTCACACACACTGACTGGACACTAACACTAGACCCAGCTCACTCACCCTGGAGTGGACACTAACACTAGACCCAGCTCACACACACTGACTGGACATTGCCAATAGACCCAGCTCACACACACTGACTGGACACTAACACTAGACACAGCTCACACACACACTGACTGGACACTAACACTAGACCCAGCTCACACACACTGACTGGACACTAACACTAGACACAGCTCACAAACACTGACTGGACACTAACACTAGACACAGCTCACACACACTGACTGGACACTAACACTAGACACAGCTCACACACACTGACTGGACACTAACACTAGACCCAGCTCACTCACCCTGGAGTGGACACTAACACTAGACCCAGCTCACACACACTGACTGGACACTAACACTAGACCCAGCTCACACACACTGACTGGACATTGCCAATAGACCCAGCTCACACACACTGACTGGACACTAACACTAGACACAGCTCACTCACCCTGGAGTGGACACTAACACTAGACCCAGCTCACACACACTGACTGGACACTAACACTAGACCCAGCTCACACACACTGACTGGACATTGCCAATAGACCCAGCTCACACACACTGACTGGACACTAACACTAGACACAGCTCACTCACCCTGGAGTGGACACTAACACTAGACCCAGCTCACACACACTGACTGGACACTAACACTAGACACAGCTCCCACACACTGACTGGACACTAACACTAGACACAGCTCACTCACCCTGGAGTGGACACTAACACTAGACCCAGCTCACACACACTGACTGGACACTAACACTAGACCCAGCTCACACACACTGACTGGACACTAACACTAGACACAGCTCACACACACTGACTGGACACTAACACTAGACACAGCTCACTCACCCTGGAGTGGACACTAACACTAGACCCAGCTCACACACACTGACTGGACACTAACACTAGACCCAGCTCACACACACTGACTGGACACTAACACTAGACACAGCTCACACACACTGACTGGACACTAACACTAGACCCAGCTCACACACACTGACTGGACACTAACACTAGACCCAGCTCACACACACTGACTGGACACTAACACTAGACACAGCTCACTCACCCTGGAGTGGACACTAACACTAGACACAGCTCACACACACTGACTGGACACTAACACTAGACACAGCTCACACACACTGACTGGACACTAACACTAGACCCAGCTCCCACACACTGACTGGACACTAACACAGCTCACTCACCCTGGAGTGGACACTAACACTAGACCCAGCTCACTCACCCTGGAGTGGACATTAACACTAGACCCAGCTGAGACCGTTCATTAACATCTCACAACAGAAGCGATGTGATAATTGAGGGACTGTACCACCGGATAGAGGGGAGGTAGCGGTCGCTGTGCAGTATTTTGTTATCTCCTATGTCATGTGATACGGCCAGAAAGACACAGTATTACTATGTCACTAATAATAAGAGAAGCCGTGATTTTTTTACGTCAGACAAGAGCGCGTCAGGGCTCGGTATTGCGGTGTGAATGAGCGCGTCCCCCCCTATTCTGCAGTGGTACGGTCCGTGTAGAAAAGGGTCTCTGGGGGCTCGGAGCGGCTCAGTGTGAGCAGGAGGCGGTGGGAGCGGCTGTCTGTGTGTCTGTCCGTCTGGGGGTCCTCGCTGCTCAGTCACTCCCCGGACCCCCTGAGCCTCAGCCTGCGGAGAGGAGCACACCATGCACGGTGAGTGGAGGGGGGATACTGGGGGGTGCACGCCCGGGACCACAGGGTGGGTCACCCCCCCCCAGGGGCAGTGTTTGTAGGGTACCTCCAGGCACTGCTGGGGTGAAGTGTTTTTTTGGGAGGGGGGGTGTAATGAGATTGCTGCACAGGACATGGTTCTGGGGTGTCGTCGTCCCCCCCCCCCATTCTGGGGGGTGCCCTTGTTATTGGGGGTGATGACACCCATGGGTGGGGAACCTGTCTCACCCTCCCCCACCAGGATCTGACCTCTCCTATATAATCACCTGACAGATCCCAGCACCCCACCCTGTGCCCCCTGATGGGTGTATATTGTGTATTGTCCCCAATACAGGGACCCTCATTCTCTGTACCAAGGTTTTATTTTTGCTGCTGTTAGACTGGTCCTCATGGGGTGGGAATATCTGACCCACAGAGCTTGCAATCTATATAAGCGTGCTGGAATTTCTGAGGAATGCTCCACATTCGGAATTTATTCAGAATACATGACCTCATAATAACTATCTGGGTATATTGCTAACACTAAAGTTTTATTTGTCTTTCATTTTTTTTGCCTTGGGAGCTTGCAATCACATTCACCCCTGTGGAAAAAAAAAAGTCCTTTCAGTTCTGTTGGGAGGAAAGCAGTATATAAATAACAATATTATTATTCTAAATGATTTCTGTTAGTAATATTATGACACTTCACCAAATTAGCATCTTATATTGTTACAGCTTCTTGTTTTGTTCTTGAAATATTTTTTAGCCCCAGGGGCTTGCAGTCTATTGCAATTTTTTATTGTTTACCTTTGGGCGTCTAATAAATTTATGGGACCTGACTACCCTTCTGTAAGGTCTTCATTTTGGTCAGGCTAGCCCTGTAGCATTATTTCTGAATTAAATGGATGGTACAGCTTTGTGCATGAATTTCTGTGTACAATTCTAGCCAGAGGAGCTTGCAATCTGTTACTGTACAGACAAATGTGTTTTGTGTTTTTTTTTCTTCCTAGGGGCCTGATTTATTGGCCCTGCTTCCCACATTACAAAGCTCCTGTAAAATGCTCTCTCAAGGCAATAGATATTCCACCTTGAGGATCCAAGTTTAATAGTGAGATGCCACATTTTTGTGGTGTGGAAATTGGGTCCAGCGTTTTTTTAAGGATGCAGCAGATTGAGGCGTTTGTTACAATAGAGAGAACAGATGTTTATTTCATTTCGAGGACGTATCATGCAGGCATGTATGTAAATTGTCAAGGGAGTGTGCTTGTCGCTGTTAACGCTCTGTGTTGCAGAGCTTGCATTTCAGTGGTGGTCAAAATATAAACTGTCTTTGTTATATAGCATGGACCCGTTCACCTTTATCCATCTTATAACTTGAGGCTGCTCCCAACACCTGCTATAATGTTGTTCAACAGAACTTTTAAAATAGATATTTGTTTATGTAATAACTTTAATATATATATATATATATATATATATTTATATTTGAGTCCGTTTATGCCCTGTACACTGGAAGTGAGCTCTAGAAGAGATATCAGTTATTTATGGTGCCACAGAACAATAATCATATCAGACAGTGTTGTATAGCGATGCAAGAACATCTTGAGCAATATGGTTACTTAGGACAACAAAGGACGGTAATTGGTATTACACAGTGCTATTTAGTGGCTCACTAACGTTCATGATGTCATAGACCAGTTGCTTATGTTGTCGTGGGACAGTCTATAGTAGCACAGTATTGTTACAGAACGTGCGGTAGAGAATATTACATAGTAGTATGTAACGGCTGACCTATTTTATGTCGCTGGCTTTTAAATATTTTTTTTTTTAACCAATGTTAAAATGCGTTTATGTACACGTTCGTTATGCGTTTAGACACATGTTAGTGATAAATTTAAGTTTTTCAGCTGCGTTGATGAGCTGAAATTGAACTAGAAGCATTTGAAAGAATGCACGGGGGGCGCAAGTTGAATGCAAGTAAATTTGCAAATATGTATGACCTGGTTTGGTACAATGATTTTTATTTTCACGCATGTTAAGCGAATTATTCTAGTGCTAGAGGGTACGTAGGCTTATAGCAGGATTGGGTGGAAATACCCCCCTTTGTGGCATCTTCTGGATGGATGTAGGTGTTTTTAATGTACCTTATGTGTACGAGTGTATTTATCATATGGTATAATGTATAAAAGACTGGTGGAAACCATTACACTTGATGGTGGACGCTGAATAAGGTTCATTATGTGCAAAGATGATCACATTTTATATATGCTTATGTGTAGCAAATGTCAGCCACATCTTACCCTTGCCTCACTAGAGGTCGGCCTGTAGATTCCTCACCAGTGAGAAGAGCGCCACCTACAGGGTGTTGTTGCAACTGTAAAATGAGTGACACATTGTTGCTTGGAGGAATAAGCGATGGGCTGTAATTGATCATACTTAGCATAAGTGCTACTGTATAACATGTATTTACAATTCAGGGCAATGTGCATAATCAAAACATTACATTGTCAAGTATCCTGAAGGTCCTCAGACGCTGTGTGAGCTTGCTGGGTGAGGCTGAATGTAAGGGTGCTTGGGTGAGGCTGGTATATAGTTGTGGAGTTGCTCGAGGAGGTTGGTGTGTGGCTATGGGGCTGTCTGTCCGGTGTTTGCTTGTGACAAAGGGACACTAGTTCTCAGATGTTTAGGTTTTTTGAAAGGAGAACCTTCGTTCTCCAGTTGATTTTTGCTACCCGTAAGCACTGGTGAGTTGACAGTACCTAGAGGTCATAGATGGGTCTATGGCTGATGTAGAACTGTGTACTTGAAGCCGGCATGAGCCCACTATGTGGGTTTAGGGCTGACAGGATCTAGGTTATCTAAAATTAGCTGCTTGTGGTGGTGGACAGCCAGGAAGTTATTGTGACTGTGGGGCCTGTTTGAGTAAGATTGTGACTTACAGATGACAGGCTGGACATGGGCGGAGGCTGGATACATGAATGTAGAGACTGACAGTTATATGCATGATGTAGATATGGATAAGCTTGGGCAGACTGATGCTGGCTGGGACAATGCATTTGGACAGGCTGGCGGTGGTCAAGGTACATGAATATGGATAGATTCATGGGGGTTGTTTACATGAACTTGGATAGGCTGATGATTGGGTATGTGGATGGGCTGGTTGTGTATATGACTGGACAGGCTGACGGTTGGGTACGTGACTGGACAAGCTCGCGGTGGTTGGATATGTGACTGTGGACAAGCTCGCGGTGGTTGGATATGTGACTGTGGACAAGCTCGCAGTGATTGGATACGTGACTGCGGACAGGCTGGCAGTGGTTGGGTATGTGAATGTGGACAGGCAGGGCCTGGTTGGGTATGTGAATGTGGAAAGGCAGGCCGTGGTTGGGTACGTGAATGTGGACAGGCTGGCCGTGGTTGGGTACGTGAATGTGGACAGGCTGGCCGTGGTTGGGTACGTGAATGTGGACAGGCTGGCTGTGGTTGGGTACGTGAATGTGGACAGGCTGGCCGTGGTTGGGTACGTGAATGTGGACAGGCTGGCCGTGGTTGGGTACGTGAATGTGGACAGGCTGGCCGTGGTTGGGTACGTGAATGTGGACAGGCTGGCCGTGGTTGGGTACGTGAATGTGGACAGGCTGGCCGTGGTTGGGTACGTGAATGTGGACAGGCTGGCCGTGGTTGGGTACGTGAATGTGGACAGGCTGGCCGTGGTTGGGTACGTGAATGTGGACAGGCTGGCCGTGGTTGGGTACGTGAATGTGGACAGGCTGGCCGTGGTTGGTTACTTGCGTCATCCCTACCAATTTAGTGTGTGAGGACGGGCAGGCTGTTTTGGGGCTTTTTGAAATTGCGGTTGCTGAGCAGAATGGTATAAAATGGGTTTCTAACTAGGTTATACTAGTTTATAGTGTGAGGTACGATTATTTCCACAACCGAAGTGTCGCTATATGATCTGCCCAGGTTTGGGCACACGTGGTAATTGACCACAGTCCACTGTTTTATGTTAATGACGAGTCCTCCTTTAATGAAAGCAGTGACCGGGCTGTTGTACAAAGAGCTCTCTGAGACGCACTTCTCTAGAACGGATCCCGAGCCCTGTACCTAGTTCTGCTCTGTGTGGATTTAACGGAGACACAGGTCACATGTTGCCTATTGTCTTGTAACTCGAGTGCTTTAAACAAACAGGACAAGTGTTATTTGTAGCGGTCTCATTAGTGAGTTCATTATTTGAAATGTGAGCACCTGGAAAGAAGTCTGTCCCTTACCCCCTGAGCAAGTTACTCCTGAGACATCCATTGTCTCCGGAGAGAGAGGCAGATACATTTTAATTGTTATTTTAACTTTGTATATTTTCAGCAGCAGGATTTAACCTCCTGAGACAAGGATAATTATTGTTTATACATGTATGGACATAATATATATATATATATATATATATATATATATATATATATAATATATATTCTATATCTCTATCTCTAATCTCACATACACGCGTGCAACAAGATCCTCTTCGGAGAGGCCTTGGGTCTAATTGCACTTAAATTTCCACCAGAACGTAAAGGTTAGATTTAAGTTTGAATTATCCTTTAATGAAAATGTATTTCAGGGGTGGCATAAAACCAATAGTATGACACCGTTTGCAGGATATTATGCACTTAGTATTTTATAACGTTGAACTCAGGCGCTGTAGTTCAAAATCGCAAAGAACGTGTCAATAGTTTTTTATCTGAGTGGATTGTGTGTTTATACCATAACAGGTGATTATAAGTGGAATGTATGAAATCTCAGGCTTATTCAATGCCATGCCAGACTCCACCCATGTGCTTCCTCTTTTGGGCAACACCCATGAGCCCATCACACCCTCTTCTAGTCTGATGTTCGTTCCCAGTTTGCCTGGCTGGTCGCTGTACCCTGTCCACCTGCTTGGTGTCTTGTGGGTGGTTCCATAGCTCTTAGCACGGTTATGCCTCTTATGCCAAGTTCCATAGACCCCAGTCATGCTTGGTGATCGTTACCGATTGTCCTTCATAGTCTACTCAACCACTTGTGGGCGATCATTATCCAACGACTGAAAGGAGCTCAGCCTTGTGTGCCAAATATTAGAGGAGAGAGAGTTACAGCATTTCCTCATCTCTAGCCAGAGCTCTGCTCCCTTATTTATGTTAAACGTTTTACCAGGAAACATCCTAAGAGATAAATATCTCATGTCCAGGTATGTTCTGGAATGTTTAACTATGACAGGCTCCCGGCAGCTGGTAGCTAACCCTTTCCTGTCTAGTCGCTCAGCCCGCCGGGTCTGCCGTCCACTTCTAACGGATCAGCGTCCAGTTTTCCAGCCTGTAAATTTTTCTCCTATTTCTTTTGTTTCTGCGATGAGAGGAAATGTATATCGTCAAAACTATTATCTAATCCAGAGCGGGGGCTTGGCTGGAGAGGCAGCCAAGGGGGGGATAACAGTTCAGATCTCACTACCTGTAGGATTGTAACAGATCGAGGGGCTCCTCTGTGAGCTGTCATCGGTGGGGTGGATAACAGAGGGGATTTGTTTTTCCAGCTTATTTTTTTTTCCACAATTTTCTACTGTTCATGAGATCGGTGTTTGTCACAGTGAACCAGGAAACTGCAGCCAGCCTTGTATTTTGTTTCACTTGTCACACTTTCCTTTATCCTTTCACTTTCAGGTCATCGGGGTGGGGGGATACTGTGAGAGTGGCAGAAAATGCGGTCAGGAGATTGGTGATCTCACTTTGTCTGCGGTCATCGTTTGGGGCAAAATTGTCATCATCATCATTTATTTATATGGCACCACTGATTCCGCAGCGCTGTACAGAGAACGCATTCACATCAGTCCCTGCCCCATTGGATCTTACAGTCTAAATTCCCTAACATACACACACAGACTAGGGTCAATTTAATAGCAGCCAATTAATCTACCAGTATGTTTTTGGAATGTTGGGGGAAATCGGAGCACCCGGAGGAAACCCACGCAAACAAGGGGAGAACATATAAACTCCACACAGATAAGGCCATGGATGGGAATTGAACTCATGACCCCAGTGCTGTGAGGCAGAAGTGCTAACCACTAAGCCTCCGTGCTGCCCTATTAACGCAAAAGCCGCTCTATACGTTTTTATCGTTGCAATGAATGTCCTTGTGTTGGTAGCGTATCCGTTGTGTTTCTAGTTTTTCTTATTCAGTCTGTGTTGCTGACTTTTTACTAAGCTGGAAAAACGATTTGACTTATCACGAATTACCTGGTAGCGTTGTCTAGCTCAGAATTGGATGCAGACCCCTTGGATGAAAAGAGGGCAAGAGATCACCCGCTGCGATCCGACTGATGTGCGAGACTCTTGTAGAGACCCCGAGAGAAAAGAAAACGTGAACTTGACATTTTATTAACATCGACGAGCGCACATAATTCTATATTTATAGGTGCAAAGCAAAAAACAAACCAATAATGTGCCCCTGTAAGGTGTAGAATCACGGTTTGTCGATAGAATGGTGGCCCATCCTGTAGGGTCACCTAATCGGTGGATAAAATCTGTTTTGCTTTTGGCTGGTCACCACTGGTAAATGTTGCTTGAGAGCTGATATGAAGCGGGATTGTTAACCAGCGCTATGGAGGGTTTGTCGTGGTTTTAAAGCTGGAATGCATCAAAGATTAGGGATCGCTGACCTTTATGTAGAATGTGCTCTCGGTACACACGAGTGTATTTGATGAATGCTGGAAGGACCAGGGGCAACATGTGAGTACAATCCCTTCAAGACTCATTTTTTTTCTTTGTAAACGGACAAAATATACACTATAAGCAAAGCTCACTATCTATTACACCGTTCATTGTGTGCAGTGATTTATTTTTATTTTTTTCCAATAACCATTTGTCAAGCTTGTGAGATTGTATGTTGTGATAGAGAGACCATCTTTCCCGGAACGGTGATTACCATGTACAGAACATCACGCCTCCAGCTGTGCCTGCGACGTCTCTGATACAGAATACCCCTATGCCCTGAGCCTAGGGCTGGAATAGCAGAGCTGTGACAAAAAGATGACACTAGACTAAGAATAGACAGGATGTAGGGAGCCGGTGTAGTAAGGGGGAGAGGTGCAGAAACATGCAGCGAATTTGCGGGTTAGAAGACTAATGTCCGCCCAGTACAGACATAATTGTGTCGTCTTGGGGAGTTTAGGAAAAGAAAAGTGCAGCATAATTAAATCACCAGAATAGCAGAATGATGGAGCAGAGCTGGAATTTAGTGTCCCGTATTGTAGTTAAATAAGACATGTGACCTAGCTAAACCTTCAAGGCTAATTAGTGCTGAGTGGGATTAGGTCATATGGAATCAAATATGAAGGGTTACCTACGTTCAGGCGATCCATCTAACAGCCGTGAGCAGGGCAACGTTTGGTTCACAGATCCGCTATTTGTGTGAACAAGACTCCACCTGATCAGAAGATGAGGGGTCTCCACGGCTGTTACGTGGATCGGGTTCTCCGCTGGATCATCGGAGCGCCCATAAGAAATCAAACAGGTTTGACCGGATCGGACAAACCGCGGGATCCCATGGGGTCGAAAGAATGCGCTTGGCCATAGGCAAACCGACAGGACTTTTCCTAGTACCTGGAAACTCCCCTCCAAGCCTGGGGCACTGTATAATTGAGGTGGTTGGACCCTGCCCCCGCTTCACATGGCTCTGTTTGAAAGGGGGAGCTGCGTGCACCTAAAAGTAGTGCATGCAGCATTGCCCATGTATATTATGGGGATAGGAAGAGTTGGAGAGCAGCCAAGCACTGTCTAAAATTATAGCCACGCCCCATGCATGCTGGTCACGCCCACTGGTGGCGTGGTGTGGAAACCCCCCTCTACATATCCTGCGTTTGCCCCTGCTTGGCCTATGATTACACGCTCATACAGATCACGCCGTTGGGTGGTTTGATTCTCAAGATTACCCGGTCAAAAAAACGACCAATGCCGATAGAATTTGAGTAGGCTCCGCTTGTGGTTTTGGACCCACACATGAAGCGGACCCTGGGCAGGATGAGTGAGCACAGAGAAAGGATCTGAATCGTTGCTGGGGAGAGGTTAGTAGTGCTTAGTATTAGAGTAGCAGAGTGTTACACTAGAGCTGGATTATAGTGCAGGGCATCCACACGGAGCAGTAATATTAATACTGAATGTTGGAGCCATGTGTAATCTTGGACTAGCAGAATGCTCAGGCAGAGATAAAATTATAGAATTGCGTAGCAGGATTTTGGTGTAGTGTATGATATTGGAATGGCAGCGTACTTCCAAGGACCAAGGGAATTGCTCAGTGATAAATCTTGAAATAAAGGAGACTTCTAGCCCTTTAAGGAGGGCTCTGCTGAGAATTGGCCCAGCTGAGGCCCCTGAGATCATGTCTCAGTCATCGGTGAAGGGGAGGGGGGGTAGGAGGGCAGTTGGAGCCGTTTGTGTCTTTAGGGCTTAGAATCGTAAAGTAAGGGACATTGTCCGTAAAGAGTGACCTCAAATTTTATTCTTACCGGGGGCGGCATTCTTAGAGTGAAAAACCCTTTCTACCGGATCTCACCTTTAAAACCCCTCTGTGGTGCTTAGGAAATAATACTACAATAATACTGCAGTGCTGGGCATCTGTACTGTATTAATAACGATGTACTGATGTTTTATATCAACCTGTTGTATAATACAGGGATAGCAGAGTGATGTACTGGAGCTGCAGGTTAGTGAAGGTAGTATGGGGATAGCAGAGTGATGTACTGGAGCTGCAGGTAGTATGGGGATAGCAGAGTGATGTACTGGAGCTGCAGGTTAGTGGGGGGTAGTATGGGTATAGCAGAGTGATGTATTGGAGCTGCAGGTACTATGGGGGTAGCAGAGTGATGTACTGGAGCTGCAGGTTAGTGGAGGTAGTATGGGGATAGCAGAGTGATGTACTGGAGCTGCAGGTTAGTGGAGGTAGTATGGGGATAGCAGAGTGATGTACTGGAGCTGCAGGTTAGTGGAGGTAGTATGGGGATAGCAGAGTGATGTACTGGAGCTGCAGGTTAGTGGAGGTAGTATGGGGATAGCAGAGTGATGTACTGGAGCTGCAGGTTAGTGGAGGTAGTATGGGGATAGCAGAGTGATGTACTGGAGCTGCAGGTTAGTGGAGGTAGTATGGGGATAGCAGAGTGATGTACTGGAGCTGCAGGTTAGTGGGGGGTAGTATGGGTATAGCAGAGTGATGTATTGGAGCTGCAGGTACTATGGGGGTAGCAGAGTGATGTACTGGAGCTGCAGGTTAGTGGAGGTAGTATGGGGATAGCAGAGTGATGTACTGGAGCTGCAGGTAGTATGGGGATAGCAGAGTTATGTACTGGAGCTGCAGGTTAGTGGGGGGGTAGTATGGGTATAGCAGAGTGCATGGTATAGGAGCTGCAGGTAGTATGGGGATAGCAGAGTTATGTACTGGAGCTGCAGGTTAGTGGGGGGTAGTATGGGGATAGCAGAGTGCATGGTATAGGAGCTGCAGGTTAGTGGAGGTAGTATGGGGATAGCAGAGTGCTGTACTGGAGGTAGTATGGGGATAGCAGAGTGCATGGTATAGGAGCTGCAGGGTGATATAAGATACACTTCGTGTGTCTTTGGGTGAAACGCTCTGTAATAAAACATTTATTCCCAGCTCCTCCTACGTATCCTCAGGGCTGAGAATAAATCTGTCACACGTTCCGGAGATTGATGACAATGACGTTATCACCCAGGAATAATTCTCTGTGACCTGAGGAGCTGTCCAGTACTGTGCAATTACTCCTACCGCCCCCAGTGCATTACATCTGGCTGATTCTGGGGCCCCAGTACACATTCCTGGGCCCCAGTACTGTGCAATTACTCCTACCGCCCCCAGTGCATTACATCTGGCTGATTCTGGGGCCCCAGTACACATTCCTGGGCCCCAGTACTGTGCAATTACTCCTACCGCCCCCAGTGCCTTACATCCGGCTGATTCTAGGGCCCCAGTACTGTGCAATTACTCCTACCGCCCCCAGTGCATTACATCCGGCTGATTCTGGGGCCCCAGTACACATTCCTGGGCCCCAGTACTGTGCAATTACTCCTACCGCCCCCAGTGCATTACATCCGGCTGATTCTGGGGCCCCAGTACACATTCCTGGGCCCCAGTACTGTGCAATTACTCCTACCGCCCCCAGTGCCTTACATCCGGCTGATTCTAGGGCCCCAGTACTGTGCAATTACTCCTACCGCCCCCAGTGCATTACATCTGGCTGATTCTGGGGCCCAAGTACACATTCCTGGGCCCCAGTACTGTGCAATTACTCCTACCGCCCCCAGTGCCTTACATCCGGCTGATTCTGGGGCCCAAGTACACATTCCTGGGCCCCAGTACTGTGCAGTTACTCATACCGCCCCCAGTGCATTACATCTAGCTGATTTTGGGGCCCCGGTACTCATTCCGGGGCCCCAGTACTGTGCAATTACTCATACTGCCCCCAGTGCATTACATCCGGCTGATTCTGGGGCCCAAGTACACATTCCTGGGCCCCAGTACTGTGCAGTTACTCATACCGCCCCCAGTGCATTACATCTGGCTGATTTTGGGGCTACGGTACACATTCCGGGGCCTCAGTACTGTCCAGTTACTTATATAGCCCCTGGTGCATTACATCTGGCTGATTCCGGGACCCCCTCTCCATGATATGACTGGGGGGGGGGGGGGGGTGACAGGCTTCTCCACATTGACAACTGTCCTCTCCATCCCATAATACTACAGTGATGTCATCACCCCCATTCTGCCCAGTCACCATGACAACGCAGCCTCACTCAGCTGTACTATTTCTCTCTAATTGGCAGTAAACTGGGAGGGGGGGGGTGTATCCAAATAGCTCGACTGCGTTGTATGTGGAGACCCCTGCACACAATTCCTCCTATTCCAAAACCCTGCACGTCACCTGGTGCACAGACCCCCCACCACCAGTGCGAGCCTGTCATAGACCCCACAACGTGCAGCCTTCTCTTATCCGAGACCCCCCTCTGCTTTCTTTTATGCCACTGTATATAATGTATCTCCAATGTATGTGATATCCCTGCACATCTCTCTACTACATTACTGTGTATTCCTATAGATGGACATGGCTGTGTATTCCTATAGATGGACATGGCTGTGTATTCCTATAGATGGACATGGCTGTGTATTCCTATAGATGGACATGGCTGTGTATTCCTATAGATGGACATGGCTGTGTATTCCTATAGATGGACATGGCTGTGTATTCCTATAGATGGACATGGCTGTGTATTCCTATAGATGGACATGGCTGCGTATTCCTATAGATGGACATGGCTGCGTATTCCTATAGATGGACATGGCTGCGTATTCCTATAGATGGACATGGCTGCGTATTCCTATAGATGTACATGGCTGTGTATTCCTATAGATGTACATGGCTGTGTATTCCTATAGATGTACATGGCTGTGTATTCCTATAGATGGACATGACTGCGTATTCCTATAGATGTACATGGCTGTGTATTCCTATAGATGGACATGGCTGCGTATTCCTATAGATGGACATGGCTGCGTATTCCTATAGATGGACATGGCTGCGTATTCCTATAGATGGACATGGCTGCGTATTCCTATAGATGGACATGGCTGCGTATTCCTAATGATGGACATGGCTGCGTATTCCTAATGATGGACATGGCTGCCTATTCCTAATGATGGACATGGCTGCCTGTTCCTATAGATGGACATGGCTGCGTATTCCTATAGATGGACATGGCTGCGTATTCCTATAGATGGACATGGCTGCGTGTTCCTATAGATGGACATGGCTGCGTGTTCCTATAGATGGACATGGCTGCGTGTTCCTATAGATGGACATGGCTGCGTGTTCCTATAGATGGACATGGCTGCGTGTTCCTATAGATGGACATGGCTGTGTATTCCTATAGATGGACATGGCTGCGTATTCCTATAGATGGACATGGCTGCGTATTCCTATAGATGGACATGGCTGCGTATTCCTATAGATGGACATGGCTGCGTGTTCCTATAGATGGACATGGCTGCGTGTTCCTATAGATGGACATGGCTGCGTGTTCCTATAGATGGACATGGCTGCGTATTCCTATAGATGGACATGGCTGCGTATTCCTATAGATGGACATGGCTGCGTATTCCTATAGATGGACATGGCTGCGTATTGCTATAGATGGACATGGCTGCTACTCCCTTCATATAAAATTCACACATTTCTGCTGCTTCACTGCTCTCTCTCCCCCCCCTGTACATCCTCCTCCTCCTTATATCAGTACAGACACTGCTATTCCCGTAAGTAACTTGCAATATGTCGCTCTAACATCGCCATCTATGTCAGCAGCTGTACAGTAAACCTGTGGGGAAATGTATATACTTATGCTAAGGATTTTGAGCTTTAATAGACCCCCCTTCTCCCTCCCCTAAGGCCGTGTATCTGGGACATAAAAGGTTAAAAACTAGAACCAGAGATTTGTACAATACTTTCAGTCTATGGTGAATCATTGAAGTTCTATCTTTGTAACTTGTTCCTCTTGTATCAAAATGTGATGATCTGTCAGAGAAACTTTGTAACAATGACTTATTGTTTTATTGTATTTTTTTGTCCAACCGCCCGGTCTTAAGACTGTATCCTAAAGGCATCTGACGGATTCTGCGCCCATATAACCTGTATGAGTTTGGAATCGGGGGTGAGAACATCGTGTACCATGTTCTAAATATGTCCTGCGTTGTGAACGTGTCTCTGGGCAGGTCAGCCGAATATAGACTCCGATATTCACGTCCGATAGACAAAACGTTTCTGATCCCCCTCTCTGCTATTCCAGTACATACCCAGATCTCATACCTGAAGATACTTGGGTCAGAGTACAGAGTCCTCTGCTAAAACCTTGCTCGTAAATGAGACACCTGATTTAGCGCACGCTTGAAACGGAGGCCGTGCACCCAACTGTCTCTGCCAGTCCAAAATATGTCAACATAAGACCCCCCTCGGTGGAAGCCCATTGTCTATTTCATATATACTCCCGCTGGTTATGTTGAGTGAGGGGTTAATGTTGATTGTCAGCTCTTGGCCTCCTACCACGAGGGTGCATTACAGCAATTTTTTAGCCGATTGGTGCAAACTGTTCTTTTATTTAGTCGTAACTATAGAATGGAGCGGGTCTGGGCAATTGGTGGCTCTACAGCTGTAGTGGTGGAACTATAACTCCCAGCAGGCTGACGCTTGTAGCTCCACAACTTGGGAGAGCCACCGTTTGCACATCGCTGGGGTGGATGACCATGCAGTGAGAATCACCTCGCACACTAACTATATATGTATATATATATATATATAACACACACACACCATGTGAGGAGGTTTTTACTGCTTAAACTTGGCCTTAAACGTGCCTCTCGGTCTCTCTCCATTTGTATTGTGAACTGGGTGAGCTATGGCCCTGTTGATGACAGCCAGTTGTTATAGAGCCATTACCCCATGCATGTCACCCCCTCCCTGGCTCGGAGTGATGCCTCTAAATCTGGCTCCGTCTGAAAGCCTCTTTCAGGGCCTTGTCAATAAAAGTGATGTCTGCCCACCAGGCTTTTTTTTTTTCCTCCTAACAGTTGAGATGGAGAAAATAAACTTACCCCCCCCCCCCTTCCTGCATAGCAAAGCTCAGACCTTCAAAGTGGTCACGTCACTGTCGCATAAAACCACTTGCGCCTTTAAAACGTCAAATAAGGATGTGTCTAGCTGTGTGTTTAAAAAGAGAAATCGACTTTTGTGATGAGCTTTTCATTCCTCTCTGAAACTTTGATATCCAGGGACCAACTATGTTGTGTTTTTTTTATACTACTAGAATAGCTGCTGAATCTGTCCCTCCTTCTGTCATTTGCATGGAAGGTCACATGGATTTAGGGGAGGGGCAGGCAAAATACTCAAATAACTCCCAACGTTGTCCGTTGAAGTTGAGCACAGTGATATGCACACACATAGGGGCGTGGCCATGTCACCGTGGGGGTGTGTCCAGCGCTTTCAAAGTGAGACAGCCACGCCCAACCTGCTCCTCTCCCCCCAATAGCACCATTGATTTGTCATGTGCACCAGAGATACCAGAAAATAACAACAATCCCATCTACTCCAGAGTCGGGACAAATGTGCCAACGGTGGGACTGTCCTGCCAAAATCGGGACAGTTGGGAGTACGCACACATGGGCAGAGAAAAACAGGGACAGCAAATAAAACGTGAGCGTCAAAATGCTTCTAATTTATAAACACTGCAGTTGGCCCAAATATGCGTTGTGGGTAGAAAACTCGCACAAACCACATATATTTTGTGGTAGCATTGTTTGTGTTTATAGTGTACCTGTCTTCTGCACTACATGGGGGCAGCCATTTTAAGAATGCGTCTATCGGTCCGTACCTCGTTGATGTCACTGGTACTTAGCGATATAATAGACCGCAGTCCATAAACAGTGGTTCATCCAACAAAATGGCTGCCCCTCAGTGTTGAGACAGGTATACGTTAAAATATGTTCGTAAGCCGCGTTATATCAGATTAAACCTCTCCTCGGTGCTGTCCGTGTTCCCAATTGTAAGAAATTGCTCATTGCTGGTTTTCTGCTTCAAAATTTTCTTTTCTTTCAGTGCAGTATATTGTTACCTCAGAGATTAACTCATTTCTTTTTCAATCTTTAAGCTGACAGAATAGGTCCATAATTTTAGGCTCAGTCTTAGGGGGGAGACCTCACAGGACGAAGGGGCCTCTGTTCACAGCCCGACTGAACTGGCGGAATGAGTTTGAGTTGAACGTTGGGTCAACGTGCGAACAGACGAAACTGCGAGAGGAAACCACCACATACCTCTCCTGTAATAACGCCCAGTATGGCTACCATCGACCTGCTCGCTGACAGCGCCCTGCTGATGTGTATACTGCCAGTTCTGTTATCCTACTTGTAATTCACCATGACTTCGTGTTTCGGTCATTGTGCTACCGTACTCCCCCGTCCTACCACACCATCAGCTGGACTCTCTATAACAGGATGTCTCCTCCTCTACGCTTTGCCCCGGGGCAGGAGTCACGGCCAGATTTTTCCAAAATACAGACCTGTTTTTCACCAGTGCAAATATTTCTCATAGAATGATTGTTTTTCCAGAGTTTAGTCCACTGACGCACTTATGTTGACATTTAAAAATAAAAAATAAAATTTGGATTCTGAAAGAGCAGGTAAACTGCAAATCGCAGGGCTTATACAGTTGTTGGTTTCAGAGATATTGTAGTATGATAGCTCATTCTTAATGCAAAATAACAGATGGCTGTATTCGTAAATAATTTAAAAATTATAATCTGAGGGTACTTGGTGAACATTTATAGACATAGTGGGTTCACTTGGTAAGGAACAGGCTAAAAAACACACTAATGGCAAGTACACGCATGCTCTCTTCTAACGTCCCTTTCAATGAAGGAATGAACATGACAATAAAAAAATAAAGAAATCTTTCTGGGTTGTGGTTCATAATATTGATTAATAAAATGTCCCTCCTCCGTTGCAGAAAGCTGAAGCCGCATCTTTTAGACTCTCATCGAAATGGCATCTAAAGCAAAAAGTTAGAATAGAAAAGCAGAGCACACCAGTTAGCTTGCTGTGATGTCATCTTCCCCCTCCCTCCAGCTGTTGCCAGTTAGAGAATCAACACCCTCCAAAAGCAATGGATACGATGGACAGGTTAAATTAAGCATAAACACAGTAATTGTTAATTAATGCAGAGGCTTCATCATGAGCTATTTATATACTAATTCCGCAGCGCTGTACAGAGAACTCACTCACATCCGTCCCTGCCCTATTGGAACTTACACAGACAGAGACTAGGGTCAATTTGATAACAGCCAATTAACCTACTCGTATGTTTTTGGAGTGTGAGAGGAAACCGGAGCACCCAGAGGAAACCCACGCAAACACGTGGAGAACATACAACCTCCACACAGATAAGGCCATGGTCAGGAATCAAACTCATTATCCCAGTGCTGTGAGGCAGAAGTGCTAACCACTAGACCACCGTGCTGCCCCCAATTTATTTTTATATTAAAACATGGCTTTGTTTTGTGTGTGTATATGTATGTATGTGTGTATATATATATATATATATATATATATATATATCTCTATCTACTATATAAATGCCTAGTGGCGTGTGTGGAAAATAAAAACCACGCTGCAGCACCACCTGCTGGGCAGAGTTATACACTGACCTATATATTTCTTGAAGGAGAAGTGACAGTTGGGAGTGGTTGGTGGTTGCCGGGGGTGACAGTGGGGAGTTTTTAACACCTTAAGTAGCTTGATGAAGGATGTGGCGATGAAGATGAAGGATGAGGTGATGGAGAAGAATGATGAGGTGGTGACATGTGGACAAAACCACGTTAAAAAAGGGCGCTTGCGTCGGGAAGTAACGCTCTTCCCCTGAGGAGGCCTGGGCTAGGCCCAAATGCATGACAAGAACCTTTTTAACACCTTAAGTAGCTTGATTTGACTAGAATGCATGAGTATCATGCACGGGTTAACTTGTGTGTGTGTGTATATGTGTATATATATATATGTGTGTGTGTGTATATGTATATGTATGTGTGTGTATATATATATATATATATATATATATATATATATATATATATATATATATATATATATATATATATATATATATATATATATATATATATATATATATACACACACACACACACATGTGTATATGTGTGCGCGCATATAACACACATTTTTCAAATAGTTTGTGGTCTCTAATTCATCTCCCACATGGCGTTGATGGGAATTTTCCCCGCATTGGCTCGATATCATCTCCAGAATCACCTCCATAATTCTTTCCTCAAATGTAAACACCTCCTAAACATCCTCCGTACCTTCACTTATGGTATGTTGTTCACGTAGGGTGAGCAGCACCTGGTGTGGGGAATTCTCACAATACTGGAAGCTGCTCGTCTCTCCTCCGCATTCCTAGGCTGCAAATCCATATGTTTATACATAAGCAATGGACGCCCTCGTTTCTGTGGCCACCGTATCTCCATTGAAGGTATTCTCATTGATCTCCCAATTTAACGTTACAGCCGCCTCTCCCATCCTGCGTCACTTCATCGTTTAAGTCTCTAACTCTACTCAAACCTCAGGGGCTCCTGTTTGTTGCTGAAATCCTTTATTTTGCCCACAAATTGTGCGTCTATGGCTGGTCGGTTTGACCAACTGTTGGATCTATTCTGGGCTTGGCCATTGTAATCAGAATCCAATCTGGTTGGATCAGAGATGATTGGGTATATCTGATAGTCAAATGGAACGGTGACCCCACTTGTGTGTTTTGGGGAGAGGGGGGTTCAGCGTTTGACTTTGAATTGCCGGAGTCATTTACGGAGGTGTGATACGGTTGTCAGTGCAGTAACTGGATAAATACATTACTGCCATAGTAAATGCAGAAATTCTGCACAAATACAGTGTTTGTGCTACTGACCCGCTAGATTGTAAGATGCTTTGTATAGGTCAAACTTGTCGCGAAGTTGGAATTTGCAGCATTCTGTATCTGATAAAGGTATAAAAACTGTGCACCATAGACTAGAGGAATGCAAACAAGCAACAAGCTTAGTGGATCTTATATTTAATATATTATACAGTCTACATTCTCTGCCACGCAATAACATTACTCTACCGGCATGTTTAGGAAAGTCCTTTGAATGGGGTTGTATCCTGACACTAATTATACGCAAGCTCTGTGCAGTTTCCGAATGCCCGAAGCTGGGAGTACTTTGCAACAGTGACATAATTAGGGGCGTGGCTTCCAGCCCTGCATTTAGGTGATGTCATCATGGTCAGGGCAATGCGTCATCTAGTCCTGCATTTACATGATGTCATTATGGGTGTGGCTACGAGATGTGACATTTATCATTGTCTCTCTGTCGCCTATGAAAGATCTTATTGATAAATTGTGACAATAACAGGTTTTATTTGTTTGTTATTTCTGCGCTAAGCGGCAATTACAAAAAAATAATTGTTATGGCAGCTCGTTAATAAATAATCCTGCATTCATATGGCGGTGGTATGGGGTGGCTAGGAGATGTGTCCACATTTATATCTAAAACGCTGTGATTGTGACATTCAACCTGTGCGTTTTAATTAAGTTTCTTGTTATAGTTGAAGCGCCAATTAAAGGTTGAGGGGATCTTTGCAAAATTCAATTTTTAGAAAAGCTTTTGTTTGGAGTTGAGGTTGTTCTGTGATCTAAGGGATTGTCTAGACGTTTTTTTACTATCAAGTTAGATGTAATAACATTTTCTGTCTCTCGTTAAGGCGTCATGACTGATGTAGAGCAGATGTAGGCAAGCTGGGGGTTTTTTATTTTCCTGCTGTTGTGGAACTACAAATCCCATCATGGGCCCCCTCCAGTCTCAGCAGACAGGAAGACATAACTTGCCAATTTCTGATGCGTTCATTTTTAAGGGGAGATGTTGTCTCTAATAGGCCTTGGTGATATTCCAGGGGTTGTGGAGTGATGTCATTTATGATTGTAATATTGTTTTTGTTGAAATACAGGTCGTCTCGTAAAGAGGGAGACGTTTGCAGCTCTGTTTTGCTTGGGGAAGCAATTCCTACATGCAAAAGGGAGCTGATAAAGTTACCTGTGCAGAGTAAAATTGCTTGTTCTTGCTAGTTAATGATTATGCTATATATATATATATATATATATATATATATATATATATATATATATATATATATATATATAATTTTAAACAAAGTTTTGATTAGCTTGAACTTAACCAAAAATAGATGAAAAAATGAGTGAAAAATATATATATACTCAAGCAATGAATAACATCCTGCATATGTGTTTTATTCAGTGCTTGACAAATCCCAGGAGTCAAAGGTACCAGTGAAGGAGCTAAATATTTAAGGGAATTTTTGTCCCCTCAGCATCCACAACAAGTATAGAAACTATATTCTGTATAATTTTCTACATATCTGTATGAAACCCATAACACCCTTTTAACCTGTCGATCTTTGCGTTTCCTCTCCTGTAACTCACCCCAGCTGTGCGTGGGGGAAAGAGAGAGCAGTTTGGGGTCAGAAGTCGGCACCAGAGGGCGGAAGTGTCAAGTTGTCTTGAAAACAAGATGGCGTCTCCTGACATGGAGACCTCTGTCCGTGACAGGTACTCTGACAGGAAGAGAGGAGAAGACAGCAGGAGGGCAGACTGGGGAAAGTCTCAATTTCAGGATTAGCAAAGTGCTTTAATCCTTCACTAAGAAGTGTATTCGATACAGCACAGTGACCGAGTGCAGTATGAGGGGGTTAGTTTAACCAGATTCAGTCATCTCTAAAATGGCTGACATATCACTATAATATCCTGTCCACTGTGGGCCCCCTTCTGCCACTGAGGGCCCATAACATGCGGTGTAAGCATATGGCTGCGCCATCACATGCAGAGAAAAGCCCAAGTGTAAAAATTTAGTATTAAAATAACCCTGCCGGCTACACGGCAGCCATTTTGTTTGGCTGAATCCATCAATATTCATGAGGATGCAGCCTGCCGACGCCTCATACCTCAGAAATTAAATTTGTTCATAGTGAATTGATAAATTACTTTAAAAAAATATATATAGATAGAAAAAAGGTGTTGTACACAGGTATTCAGACCGTATATATAGCAGTGTTGGCTAACCTGTGACACTCCAGGTGTTGTGAAACTACAAGTCCCAGCATGCTTTGCCAGTATATAGCAGCTCATTGCTGGAAGAGTATGCTGGGACTTGTAGTTTCACAACACCTGGAGTGTCACAGGTTAGCCAACACTCTTATATAGTGTCAAAATAATGGATTTTAAATGGCTGCTTGTAATATAGCCGTTTTAGTTGCATTTTATTGTTACTGACGGAGGAAACATTTGAATGTGTCAGTAATTGTTGGCAGCTCTGCTTCCAGCCTCTCAGATGCTTTGTTACAACGTCCAAGAGGAGATTTCATGAATGCTAAAAAAAAAAAAAAAAAAATCTCTTATACAAATGTCATCCGCTGCTCTTTGCCAAATGCTTTTTAACCTTTGATGTTAACACAGTTTGTGCCATCGGCCGCTCCAGACAACAGGTGAGCCAATAAACTCGTCTTGTATTCATGGCACAGCCCTGCAGACTAGTGTGTAAACAGGAGCGTATATATAGATCAGCCCAAAGAATCGGACACGATGAAGAAAAATTAGTTTGAGAAGATTTAAAGTGTTCCGGTCATCTGCACGTAGCGGAGGCGGCCATTTTTATGTCTGCCTTGTGTGTTTCTGATGAAGCAACCTATCGATTCAGTAGGAACTAGTGACCTCACTGAGGCATGAGCCAACAAAATGGCTGCCCCCAGTGTGAGTGGATGACTTTACACCAGGCATAGGCAGCCGGATTCACTTCACGGGTTTCATGTGTCACCCTTCAAATTTCGAAAGGGTCACACGTAGTCTTAGTATAAATCCAAAATGCGCTCAATAACAGCCTTCAGATTTCCCTGTACGCCACTCAAACCCCTCACTCACCCCAAAACACTTCTAAGACCCCTCACAAAGCCTACTCATCCAAAACACATATCAACCCCAAAATGTCTCTCATTGCTCTCACTTGCCCTAAAATACCTCTCGACCTCCTCATTCATGCTTAAAATTACCCAAGTTGGCGACTCCGGGCGGAGTTCATTGTTATTTTCTGCTTTGAGCTCAGCCCGTGGCCCTAGCTCTTATTTAATAAGAGACCGGTTCGGAGGTGAATCTTGGTAGGGGCCTAGTGACGGACTGAGAGTTAATCATCATCACCACTTATTTATATAGCGCCACTAATTCCATAGTGCTGTACAGAGAACTACTCACATCAGTCCCTGCCCCATTGGAGCTTACAGTCTAAATTCCCTAACATACACACACACACACACACACACACACACACACACACACACACACACACACACACACACACACACACACACGTCAATTTTGTTAGCAGCCAATTAACCTACTAGTATGTTTTTGGAGTGTGGGAGGAAACCAGAGCACCCGGAGGAAACCCACGCAAACACGGGTAGAACATACAAACTCCTCACAGATAAGGCCATGGTTTGGAATCGAACTCATGACCCCAGTGCTGTAAGGCAGAAGTGCTAACCACTTAGCCACAGGTTTCTGATAACGCAGATTAGCAAAAGCTTCTGTCGTACTGATTTACTAAGAATGTTGTGTCTTACCATTGTACGCTGCATGTTATATTGGTCTGCACTGGAAGTAGGTGAGAAGATAATTGTGCTGATTTGGTAACGCTGCTAGGATGAGACTGTCTTATTACCGGTGATGTTCCTTCTGTATATAAAACGTAATTGTATTTATTTTTCAGCCCCATGAATGTTCAGCTGAATGTGGACCCTGATAAACGACTTTGGATATTGGCAGTGTCGACTCTTGGCAGGAGAAGCTGACCTCCGCAGTGAGGACACAACATGGGGCCGCTGAATGACTTTCTGCCTTGGTACTTTCTTCTCCTGTGTTCCATCAGAAAGGCGGCCACATTCCCAAGCTTTACGGTGTCCGACACTTCTCTCACTCACCTCGCCGTGCACAAACACACGGGTGACGTCTACATCGGTGCCGTGAACAGAGTCTACAAGCTGTCGGAGAATCTGACCGAGCTGCGCTCCCACCTCACCGGCCCTATTGACGATAACGCCCGCTGCTACCCCCCGCCCTCCGTGCGTGTCTGCACGCACAAGCTCTCCCCCTCTGATAACGTCAATAGACTTTTGTTGATCGACTACACAGGTAACCGGGTGGTGGCCTGCGGGAGTGTATGGCAAGGGATCTGTCAGTTCCTACGGCTGGACAATCTCTTTAAGTTGGGAGAGCCCCACCACCGCAAGGAGCATTATTTATCGGGGGCGAGGGAGCCGGACTCCATGACTGGAGTGATAGTAGAGCAGGACGCCGAGCAGAGTAAACTTTTTATTGGCACGTCCATCGATGGCAAATCAGAGTACTTCCCCACTCTTTCCAGCCGCAAACTTGTGAGAAACGAGGAGAGCGATGAGATGTTCCGTCTGGTGTACCAGGATGAGTTTGTATCTTCTCAAATCAAGGTCCCCTCCGATACTCTTTCCCTGCATCCTTCGTTCGACATTTACTACGTGTATAGTTTTGTCAGCGGTGGCTTTGTGTATTTTTTGACACTACAGCTGGACACTCAACAGACGTTGCTGGACGCCACCGGGGAGAAGTTCTTCACTTCTAAGATCGTACGGATGTGCTCCGGAGACCCGGAGTTCTACTCTTACGTGGAGTTCCCCATTGGATGCACGAAAGACGGGGTGGAATACAGGCTCATCCAAAGCGCCTATCTCAACCGGCCAGGGAAGAAACTGGCGCAAGAACTGGGGATACCGGAAGATGAGGATGTTCTTTATACGGTCTTCTCTCAAGGGCAGAAGAACAGGTCCAACCCTCCACAAGAGTCTGTCCTTTGCCTCTTCACCCTCAGCCAGATCAACAAACGCATTAAGGAGAGGATACAGTCCTGCTACCGCGGGGAGGGGAAGCTGTCTCTGCCGTGGTTACTGAATAAAGAACTGTTCTGCATTATTACGGTAAGCAATCTTGAAGGGCGAGTGATGTTGTTCCCATTTACTTAGCTTCGATATAGTCTGCTTCCTCCGTCTGTGAGGGCTGGGTCTGTGCCCATCTCTCTGCTTTGTGTTAAAGAAGAAGCACGGCGCTGGGGAGTGTTAAAGGCACATGTGAAGATTTGTTGCTTAATGTATAACATTATTAAAAATTGATTTTTTTTCGTAGTGGAACTTGCTCCGTTAGGTGCTCTGTGAGCTAATTAAATTCCTTTGTATGGTTTTGGCTTGTCGCGGACACTGCTCGGAACTGAGAAAAGCAAATAGTGCTGCGGCCACTTAAACAAGATTAATGGGATTGAAGCCAACGTTTCCTGTGTAACCCGCTCTATGCCATTGAGGCAGTTTGTGCTCACGTATCGGGCTGAGATACATGCTAAGCTCTGCATCTCACGCACGCGCACACTCTGGGCTCTGCATCTCACGCACATACACCTGTTTTGCGCGCAGGATTGTGTTGCCCTCTGGGCTCTGGCTTTGCGCACGGGATTGTGTTGCCCTCTGGGCTCTGGCTTTGCGCACGGGATTGTGTTGCCCTCTGGGCTCTGGCTTTGCGCACGGGATTGTGTTGCCCTCTGGGCTCTGGCTGTGCGCACGGGATTGTGTTGCCCTCTGGGCTCTGGCTGTGCACACGGGATTGGCTTGCCCTCTGGGCTGTGCGTGCGGGATTGGCTTGCCCTCTGGGCTCTGGCTTTGCGCACGGGATTGTGTTGCCCTCTGGGCTCTGGCTTTGCGCATGGGATTGTGTTGCCCTCTGGGCTCTGGCTGTGCGCGCGGGATTGGCTTGCCCTCTGGGCTGTGCGCGCGGGATTGGCTTGCCCTCTGGCTCTAGCTTACGTGCATACACACACACGACATGAATATAACTATTCCGATATAGCATCCAATTCACCGTAAGAAATTCACTCGTCTTTCTGTTTTGCGCATGTAAATATCCAGTGAGGAGGGTTTGTACACATGTAATATCCATCGAGCCTGAGAGAGAGACACTAGTCTGTCCATTGTGTACATTTTAATTGAAGAAAAATGGCTATACAGTGTCAATTCAATTATTTTGCCACAAAATAGCAGACGCCTGCAAATAAGCAGGAACAGGAGGACTGGAGAACGCGCGCATTATGTAAATGTAATTAAGTTGGAGCTATTTTCATGAGTGTTGTTCTCTCTTTAATTTTTCATTTGAGGCCCAGACTGATTCCTGAATTTGTCCCTCCTAATTATTTTTTTTTTGTCTGTAATCTTTGCTCACGTGCTGCTCATTCCTGCTCCCCTCTCCGCTCATCGGTCTGGCAGCTTTATCATCTGTACGTAACTAAAAGATCTCCGGGCCTATAATTTGCCGTGGTTTCTCTGGAAACTGCTTCAAATACCCGGTTATTTGTGGCGGAGAAGCCACAAATGTGTCATTCCTGTACGTGTCACTGAAGGCTCTGTCTACGTGGCAGACTCCGCTCCAATTCTGTGTCTGGCTCACTCCAAGAAATCCCAGAGTCCGTACACACACACACATATATATATATATATAATCTATAGGTGAAGTGCCAGTCACTCTCTGTTAGTAATTCAGCGTATGACCTCAATTATACGGCGGAGGATGCGGAACGTGACGCTGGATCATTCAACAGCACAAGGGAGATAATGATGCAGTAGTAAACGGCGTTGTATGGTTTTAACTATAGACCAACGTCCCCTTACAGAAATAATAGTTTGACGGTTCTGTGTTATTTGTGAGATCTGTGCGCTCGGGTCCTCCAGTCTCGCAGGGTGCTCATTCCTCACCTGATGATTTATCTTCCGCTAATCACTGCGGGAGGCGTTTTTTCTCATGCGCACCAGACTTCCTACCAGTAAACGAATAGATCGTTATCATTATACACGAACAGACCCCACTGAAGCTGGAAGAGATTCATCTGGTCTGTCCGGTGTGCACGTGCGTGTGTGTGTATATATGTGTGTGTGTGCATATGCAGCCAAAATAAGTGTGCGACCCTCAAAAAAGGATTACACACTAGCTCGTGTCCTTGCCGCATCAGCCCGTGCCCCTACAATATTACACGCCAGCCACTGTCCCCTTCCACAAATTATTACATTAAACTGGCATGTGCCCGCTGGAAAAGTGGCAAAGGGCAGAGGAAGTCGTGTTGCCCGGACTGGTGTTCTGGTTGCCACGGCGATGCGGAGACCAGGATTTGTCCGGCTCTGATTGGGTTGATGGCTATAATTGTTTTCCTTTTTCAAAAGGGGCGTGGCCTCACATGTCCCTATTTTCAAACCAGGACTATTGGGAGGTATGAGCAAGACTGGGTGAAGCCGCAGCCGGACAGCCCTGCTCTGGGCAGGAGAACACAACACATCATTTTTTTTTTTAAATGAAAAATGTGCTGTTAAAACATTCTAAAGTATCTTTATAAACGTAATAAAACATCTTGTGTTGCAAAGGCTTCCAGCATAGCTGCTACCGCTTGGCACGGCGCCACGGCGGGGGAGCATGCCAATCCCCCAGACAAAGTTCCCTAAGCATGCCAGTCTCTTGGGCGAGGATCCTTCCAAAAGAGAAAAAAAAAAGTATATTAAACATAATTATTGTAGTTTGAGGAATGAAAGCAGCAAATTCATAAAAATATATTTTTTTAAAGCCTTCCCTTATCTCTTATAATCTCTCGGGGGAGGCGGTCGTTATTATAGTTGTCACCTCGGATAGATGCATCCTAAATAAAACGCCCTTGTGCCGTTATATGGTCATAAAACTGCTCGGCAACCTCTGATCTCCTTACAATTTGTGACACCGATACATTAGCTCATATATAATTCTAAAATATATTTTATTTACGTTATTCTATTAAAATTCACAACAGAAATAGTCTACAGTGCTTAAACCTACGTTTACTCACACAAATTCTATCTCCATGTGCCTTTATTACTGACCCGTCGCCTGCACACAGTGGAGGTGGCCATTTTGTGGTCTAAACCAAGATGGATCCATCGCTGAGGCGCCTTGGTGACGGTTTCTCCATTGTGTGTAGGTGATGGAACTCTTTAACGTAGTCTACATTGGTATATAGTCTTTCTGTGTTTTCCTGATGTACGCCTCTGTGCTTTGCCGTATGTTGGTATGGAAAGGTTGGTATCACCGCCTCCAATCACCTCACGCCTCTGTCTTCTCTTTCAGCCTATTCCCATTCTTGACGATTTCTGCGGCATGGCTTTAAATCAGCCAATCGGGGGTCTGACGGTGATCGAGGGGCTGCCTCTCTTTGAAGAGAAAACGGACGGCATGGCGAGCGTGGCCGCCTACAGCTACAAGGGGCACTCGGTGGTGTTTGTGGGCACTCGGGCGGGAACTCTGAAGAAGGTGAGTGATTTCATGGTTGGCCTGGTTTCTTCTGACCTTCCATCTTGTTTGCTCTTACATCTAATTGGCTCAGCAGTGTCTGCGTACATGGCGCTCATGTGTTCAGCACAGGGTATAAGAAGTGGCCGCGTTACAGCTTTTTTGAGGTAGAACTCTAGTTGGTGTAGAGGGGCTACCCGTTGGCAGCTCTGGTTATCGGCAGGTGAAAAGGGCGTGGTCGCTTGGGGGAGGCTGTTTGGTCTATTTTCAGTCAGACACGTTAGTGGGTATTAAGGGGAAGTAACAGATGTCTGGACTCTCTCTGTACCCTCAGCTCAAAAGTACTTAATGACTTGAAAATGAATATTAAAAACAAAAGGCTATTGTGTCGCCAATTTTATATTTTGCTGATGGTTTGTAGTGTTTCACGTGGCAGGAAAAGTTTGTTTCCAAAAATGGAATCCTTCCCTGTGAAAATCCTCTTACCGCTGCAGAGTACTTGATTGGGGCTCAGCGCAGCTTATTTGAGTATTAAGTTACTGTATTCTGCAAGCAAAGTCTTTGATGTACTATTTTAAAAATGAGGGATCGAGGGTGGCGTGGGGCAGCAGTGTGGACTCGGGAGTGGGCGGGGCAGCAGTGTGGACTCGGGAGTGGGCGGGGCAGCAGTGTGGACTCGGGAGTGGGCGGGGCAGCAGTGTGGACTCGGGAGTGGGCGGGGCAGCAGTGTGGACTCGGGAGTGGGCGGGGCAGCAGTGTGGACTCGGGAGTGGGCGGGGCAGCAGTGTGTACTCGGGAGTGGGCGGGGCAGCAGTGTGTACTCGGGAGTGGGCGGGGCAGCAGTGTGGACTCGGGGTGGGGAGTGGGCGGGGCAGCAGTGTGGACTCGGGGTGGGGAGTGGGCGGGGCAGCAGTGTGGACTCGGGGTGGGGAGTGGGCGGGGCAGCAGTGTGGACTCGGGGGTGGGGCGCGGGCGGGGCAGCAGTGTGGACTCGGGGGTGGGGCGCGGGCGGGGCAGCAGTGTGGACTCGGGAGTGGGGCGCGGGCGGGGCAGCAGTGTGGGCTCGGGAGTGGGGCGCGTGCGGGGCAGCCGTGTGGGCTCGGGGGTGGGGCGCGTGCGGGGGCAGCCGTGTGGGCTCGGGGGTGGGGCGCGTGCGGGGCAGCCGTGTGGGCTCGGGGGTGGGGCGCGTGCGGGGCAGCAGTGTGGGCTCGGGGGTGGGGCGCGTGCGGGGCAGCAGTGTGGGCTCGGGGGTGGGGCGCGGGCGGGGCAGCAGTGTGGGCTCGGGGGTGGGGCGCGGGCGGGGCAGCAGTGTGGGCTCGGGGGTGGGGCGCGGGCGGGGCAGCAGTGTGGGCTCGGGGGTGGGGCGCGGGCGGGGCAGCAGTGTGGGCTCGGGGGTGGGGCGCGGGCGGGGCAGCAGTGTGGGCTCGGGGGTGGGGCGCGGGCGGGGCAGCAGTGTGGGCTCGGGGGTGGGGCGCGGGCGGGGCAGCAGTGTGGACTCGGGGGTGGGGCGCGGGCGGGGCAGCAGTGTGGACTCGGGAGTGGGGCGCGGGCGGGGCAGCAGTGTGGGCTCGGGAGTGGGGCGCGGGCGGGGGCAGCAGTGTGGGCTCGGCGGTGGGGCGCGGGCGGGGGCAGCAGTGTGGGCTCGGCGGTGGGGAGCGTGCGGGGGCAGCAGTGTGGGCTCGGCGGTGGGGAGCGTGCGGGGGCAGCAGTGTGGGCTCGGCGGTGGGGAGCGTGCGGGGGCAGCAGTGTGGGCTCGGCGGTGGGGAGCGTGCGGGGGCAGCAGTGTGGGCTCGGCGGTGGGGAGCGTGCGGGGGCAGCAGTGTGGGCTCGGGGGTGGGGCGCGGGCGGGGCAGCAGTGTGGGCTCGGGGGTGGGGCGCGGGCGGGGCAGCAGTGTGGGCTCGGGGGTGGGGCGCGGGCGGGGCAGCAGCGTGGGCTCGGGGGTGGGGCGCGGGCGGGGCAGCAGCGTGGGCTCGGGAGTGGGGCGCGGGCGGGGCAGCAGCGTGGGCTCGGGAGTGGGGCGCGGGCGGGGCAGCAGTGTGGACTCGGGGGTGGGGCGCGGGCGGGGCAGCAGTGTGGACTCGGGGGTGGGGCGCGGGCGGGGGCAGCAGTGTGGGCTCGGGGGTGGGGAGCGTGCGGGGGCAGCAGTGTGGGCTCGGCGGTGGGGAGCGTGCGGGGGCAGCAGTGTGGGCTCGGGGGTGGGGCGCGGGCGGAGCAGTAGTGTGGGCTTGGGGGTGGGGCCCCAGACACATTCGTCCAGCTTGATTACTGCTGGCGCTGTGACTTTCAATGTGATCGGGCAGGGAAAGGAGTCAGGGCCAACACAGGGCTATGTTTTTAGCCTATCGGCTGATACTCCTCTGTGGTCCATGAAGGATAGCAAGTAATCCCAGGGGTGTTTCACCCCCACAACTGAGGGAGAGTTGGGGATTACCTCTCAAAGCTTTCACTCTAAAGGTACAATTAGCCGTAGTGAAGGAATGATAAAAGGGTGCGTGCTTGTAGGGATCAGAGGGGATAACAGGAGACTTTGGGATAGACGAGGTGGAGTGCGCGGAGGGTCAGGCCCCTCGTGTTGAGTGCAGGGCATTATGGGTGGCCGGTCTGAGTAGCGGAGCTTGTTCAGTGCAGGAGAGAAAACACACAGGACTCTGGCGCAGCTCCAGTGACGGATTTTATAGATCGGCCTTCACCTCGGCTAGGGGAAAGGACAGCGAATACATCACACAGCGCTATAAATCCTGACTGCCGTACAGATAATTAGCAGAGAGCTGGCCGTGCCTAGTCCTGCTCATTGTTCTCATAATCAGCCCGCCCTGGACCACAGCTACTATGTTCTAGGCATGTACATATAATTCTGTTTACACAGTATCACTGTTTATTCTACAGCACTGATGCACCTGACCCACTCATTACACCATCCTCTGTGCTAAAACTGCTCCCTGCCGTGATATATACCAACGGTACCTTACAGGACCTTCAAATGTAAATACGTTAAGGGACACTTATAAACAGAGTCAGAATCTTGCTTTTATTTTATAAACTTCACAATAAAAGTTATGACCATTCATGCACTATTTTTTTCATAACTATCTCCCCTGTGTCTTCTACACGTAGCGGAGGTGGCCATTTTGTTGGCTGAACCAGTGTTCGGCCTATCAGCTCGCTAGGAGCTGGTGATGTCACTGTTGTGTGTCTGTGATGTGATTTGTTCTTAGTGAGTTGTGAGTGAATATTGGTTCAGGCCACAAAATGGCCAACAAATGGTCAGGTACCTCCTGGTGGAATCTATATTTTATGATGGTTTTATATGGTTTTGTTCTGGCTCCTTTCAGTTCCACAAACTAATAGGGAAGGAAATATGATTAATATGAGCGTAATAGTTTTTCGGATGATTTTGAGCAGATTTTAGGTGCGGTTGTGGTTAATGTTGTTTATATAACACATCAGATTTCCTGTTTGCAGACAGACCCTTATTAGTACTACCTACAATGACTGGTAATCGGGATTACATTAAGCTCACTATCACGGTTACATATCATTTTAAATCCTATTATATCCTTCTGTATATGGCAATTGTTGTAAATAATACAAGATAGTTTTGTCTGCAAAGTTTTATACTGAATGTAATATTTCCGAAGGATTAAGTTAAAGGGGCACTCCAACTTAAAAAAATAAATAAATAACAGGGTTTCCCAGGTAAATGTGTGTTTATTTTCAATGCCTGTGTGTAGCAGCTTTGTCCATATCGTCAGCCTGTGATCCGCGTTAAATCGGGTACGTTCTTCCTGGGGTGTAATAGACAGAAATGTGGTTACGGAGGTTTAGATCCAAGGGCAGCCGGCCCAGGGGAGAGGGGGGAACGTTTAAACTTTCCATAAAATAGTGTGAAATGTGAGTCCCAGCTGGATCCCATTAGCACACTCCTGGTTTACACATTTCTGTGTCTCTGACACTTCAACCACTAACCCCCCCCAAATCTGGCATTAAAGGGACGGCCGTGCCTGTGCGTCAATGACTGATTGTTTTGCTGTTAGTGCAGAAGGCATTTAGTCGCTGACTAAACCTGCTCACTGAGTCACTGCGAGGGCCACCTCTTTTCATCCGTGCACTTACCCACCAATGTTTTAAATGTTGTTGTTTTTTATCCGTTTCATTATTTGGTTATTTTATGTGTAGTATTTGTTGCTTCAAAAAAGACATTGAAATTTTTTTTTGTTTCTATAAACTTCCAAGTAAGCCACTCCTAATTACACCCTCAGAGTCCTTCAGTTTGTTGACTTGTACACGCTCCCCCTTTTATTGAACGCATAGCTTTTTTTTTTTTTTTCCTTCTCACTCCCCTTCCCACGTTTACAGTCATGTATTTATATCATCGGGCAGAGTTGCGCATTCTGTGCCCTGGGGCTATAAGGCTGTGCTCGCTCTGCGTTGTGCACAATTATATCCAGAGAACGGCCTTATGATGTTATCACAGGCAGACCGACAGATTAAAGAGAACCCCCCCTGTGATGTATAGACTTGGTTGAAAAGCACAGAGGGAAGCCACAAAGTGGTAACTGCAAGAAGGTAAAAAAATGAAGATGTAGAGCTCGCTTGCAAACCACATCCTTGGTTTGAATATATAACTATAAGTTAATTATTCAAAACATCAACAATATATAAAATAAAGGAATGATGTAATAATTCAGTAACCAGAAATAAGATAAGAAGAAAATCTTTATTTCAATCTTTCAAATTGCCTTAAAAAAAACAAACAAAAGGAAGAAAACGGCTAATACACAAATCGGCCATAATCCAATTATGGCTCTCGTCCAGGCTATATCCAGCGGCTCTGGTGAATTGGGGGGAGGGGGTCAAGGATCGGGAAGGACCATGGTTATGTCTCTGGGCAGACTCTCACTACTAAAGAGTATTTATAGAAATGATGAATAAGAAAATTCCAGACCGTATTGTCACACTAATCCCCCCCCATGCCCCAAGTACACAGAAATAAATGAAGATTAGTGTCCCTTTAAGTCTGCATACTGTAGTATCCGTATCAACGTATCGCATTTAATAACACCTATTAGGCCATACAGACCTGTGCAACTAACAGGATCGCAAATGGGGCCCCTGGGGGTTTAATATTTTTTAATCTTCCTATCGTATTTCAAGCTTGGCGCTGCAGTCTGTACTTTGTAGCGTAAACAAGATTAATTATAGTGTTTGTGAAGATTGTTTTTGCCTGTGTAATGTGTTTGTGTAAGGAATTGGTGAGGTTTAATGATATGCTGTGGAATAATATACCTGCGCTGATTACCTGGTGGATTTCAGCGCGGTCTGGGGCGAGAGCGCAGTATAGCGTGTGAGGAGATTACTTCTGATTTGTACCTATTGGTAATACCGATATATAATATTTGTGCCTATAGCCTACATAGTTGCCAAGTATCCCTAATCTTCAGTCCCAGATTTGAAAGAATTGTCCCTATTTTCTTTTAGTAATTCGGACAAGTCCCGCCCATTTTCCAGCAAATCGGGACAGTTGGCTGTAGGCATGGATGAAAATGCCGACTGTCCCGATTGGCTGGCATTTTGAGGGTGGGATCTCTGTTTCGGCACAGCCTATCGATTCACTAGGAGCCAGTGACCTCATGCATCTCTTGGTGATGTCATTTGTTCCTAGTGAATTGATAGGCTGCGGTCTTCAAGCCACGCCCATATCGTCTCCTCTTCCCAGAAGGTAAATATGACTAATTCTAGTGCACTATTGTGTATTTTACTTATATATTTTATAGATATTTGCTTATACGCTCAATCCTATCCTGATGCCATTTGTTAGAGAGTGGTTTCTACCGAGACGGCTTAGGGCCACACAACAGCCTCCGGTAATGGGTCACCGGATGGTCAGCCTTGTGATACAGCTGCAAATGCACCAATAATTGTTTGTTTTCTAGTGGTTTCAACCAGTGTGTTTAATTATTGTCTGTAATGAAATTTTATCCATTCTCAGAGTTTAGAATCTTGTTTCATAGATATTAATTATTGTGATCCAAGTGCAGCTTTTAAGACAGTGTGGTTACATTGAGAGAGAGTCCAGTAATCTCCACAGCTTCCTCCGCTCTGGTTGTACAAATGCATTTCTTAAAGGTGCAGGCTAGAAATTTGCAAAATGTCTCAAAAAATATATTTTTTTCCCCCTCAATCAACCTCTTGTTCCCACGTTCTCTCTCGTTCCTTCTTTCCTCGATCCTCAAAAGCTTGTTTTGAAAAAAAAATCATCAGCTTTTAGTGCAACAAAAGAATGATCACCAAATACTACACTATTCACGGAAGGTTTTAAGATTAACCGAAATATTAGCCCAAAAATCTAAACCTTGCTCTAGAATTCGTTTATTCAAACCCTAAGCCACCCCCTAAGCCAACCCCTCCCCTCTCCCTGTTGGAGTCCCTCAGGGCTCTGTTCTTGGCCCTTTACTCTTTTCGCTCTATACTTCCTCCCTTGGGGCTCTCATCTCCTCTTTCGGTCTTCAGTATCACCTATATGCTGATGATATTCAACTCTACATCTCTTCTCCTGATCTTTCCTCCTCCCTCCTCTCTCGTGTAACTGACTGCCTCTCAGCCATCTCATCCTGGATGTCCTCTCGCTTTCTTAAAATTAACATCTCCAAAACCAAACTCATTGTCTTTCCCCCACCCAGGCTCCCTTCCCACCATGACCTCTCTATCGTTGTTAACAACTCCACTATCTCCTCTGTCACCCAACTCTGCTGCCTAGGTGTCACTCTCGACTCCTCTCTCTCTTTTGCCCCCCACATTCAATCCCTTGCCCAAGCCTGTCGCTTCCAACTCCGTAACATTGCCCGCATCCGTCCCTTTCTCTCTCAAGATGCCACCAAAACTATCATCCATGCTCTCATCTCCCGTCTCGACTACTGCAACCTCCTCCTTACTGGCCTCCCCTGTTCCCGCCTTGTCCCCCTCCGCTCTATACTCAATGCGGCTGCGAGACTCATCTTCCTCTCACGCCGCTCCTCCTCTGCCTCCCCTCTCTGTCTTTCCTTACACTGGCTCCCCTTCCCCTACAGAATCCTTTTCAAACTCCTCACCACCACTTACAAGGCTCTCTCTCAGTCTACTGCCCCTTATATCTCTAACCTCCTCTCCATTCACACTCCCGCCCGCTCCCTGCGCTCAGCCAATGATCGCCGCCTCTCCTCCACTCTGATTACTTCTTCCCACTCTAGAATACAAGACTTCTCCCGTGCTGCCCCCCTTCACTGGAACGACCTCCCTCGCTCCATTCGTCTCTCACCCAATCTGTGCTCCTTCAAGCGGGCTCTTAAAACTCACCTGTTCCTTAAGGCCTACCAACCATCCACTTAACCTCTCACCTCTTCTGGTTCTCCCCTGCCCCCTTTCTCTCTCCCCGTTGCTTCACTGGCACCCTTATGTACCTGATTCTGTTTACCCTCCCTTAGGATGTAAGCTCGTATGAGCAGAGCCCATCTTCCCTCCTGTCTCCATACCTGTTCTTCCACTCCGTCTCTACTGTATCTGCCTGCCTGGAGTTTCTGAAGTACTGGTACTTTGTGTTTATTGTTCTGTACTGTTCTACCCTGTATAGTCTACTGTTTGTACCGTTTATGGCGCTGCGGAAACCTTGTGGCGCCTTACAAATTAATGATAATAATAATAATAATAATAAGCCTCAACCTTAAATTAGCTCAACCCAAGTTCAATTGCAAATACTTAGTCTCCCAAATTCTAGACCCTAAACTGTGTTAAATTTTGTGTGTAGGAGAGTCGTTAATGTCACATTCTACTAATGTTTCCCTAATAGCTGTCGTCCTACCCCTTAAACTTGCCCAATTTACCCCACTCCCCAATACTCTTATTCCATGAACACCTGTTTTTTTCTGCTCCCAACCACCCTAATTCAATTCGGTCTCTACCTCGTTTTCACCTTTCTCTCCATCTTTTCCCTTCTCGTCCAGTCTCGTCGTCCTCCAAACCTCCATCATCCTTTCTCCCCCTCTTGACGCTTGGCTTAATATTTCATGCTAATTCTCCTGATGGATTATAGATTACTGGCAAGTTGTTGTTAAGGATGAAATGATTATTTAGAGAGCAGCGTCCTGGATTTAACACTGTGTAACGCAGAGCCGTGAAGGGATTCAGAGAGGAGGCCGCGCAGAGATACAACACAGTCTGTACGTAATATAAAGTCATATAAAATATATGTAACGTTGGCCGATTCGCCATGACTATATTCCAAAATGGCCGTTAATCTGTCGGTGTCCTCTCTGCAAATAAAAAAAATATATATATTGTGGTAATCTTTACAAATGGGGCCCAAGATTACCATGGTTAACAACCAAATTGCCATGAAATTCCGTGGTAATCTGGTCATTTGCTCTGGTACTTTTTTTTAAGGGCACCATGGCGGCCATTTTGTGTTGACTGAACCAAGATTTATGAAAATACAGGCTATCAAATCAGAATGAAACTGTAGAATATGGCACAGTGAATTATCAGCAGGCAGCAGTATATTAAGTCCACAAAATGCCTGCCTCTACTTTGTCCACTGATAGGTTTAGGTCTTGCATCATAACCGTTCACTATATTATCAACCCTTAAACATCGTATGACACACCAGGTATTCCTGGCACGTATATATGAACTCCTTGTTGTACTTTTTGAGGTAATTTTTCTAGATTTTAGCTGTTCGGCCTCTAATATGCTCTTATAAGGACATATTGGTTTTCTCGGACTGCTCTGACATAAAAAAAAAAACTTCTAGTAAACTTTCTCATAACTAAATATATTGCATAATTCAATGACGGATCTAGAATCAATTGGAAGGCTTGATTTTCCGTATAATTTGGAGCAAAATATACCAGGGCACATTTAAATATGACCCCATTCTTTCCTCACACAGCCCTTGACGTTCCCCCCCCCCCCCTCCCCCCTCCTCCTCCTCATGAAATTATTTTCAGCGCTCCTCATAGTGACTGTAGAAAGAAATAGTCCTTGGTGACCCTTATTGTTTTCAGTTTCAGTTTTTCCTCTTGGATAACCAGTTTCGTATAACGGATCCCCTATCCGAACAATCATCATCATCATCTATTTATATAGCGCCACTAATTCCGCAGCGCTGTACAGAGAACTCGCTCACATCAGTCCCTGCCCCATTGGAGCTTACAATCTAAATTCCCTAACATAGACACACACAGACCGAGCGAGACTAAGGGCAATTCAATAGCAGCCAGTTAACCTACCAGTATGTTTTTGGAGTACATTTACACAACCTATTTCAGACTCGTATTGTCACATGACTTTTTTTCTTTTAAATGCATCTACAACATTCACGCTCATGAACTATTAGTGTTTGTGGGGTTAGATCCCGGTCACTGTTTTGCTGTATTTAGCACCCAAAAGCGTCCTAGTTTTCTATTAAAAGAAAACAAACAACAAGAGAGAAGGCCTGTGCGCTTCTCAGCCCTGGGGCCACAAGACACATGACAATAGCTCTTGGTCTCCGTAAAGCTGCATTTTTTTTGTCACTTTTATGTCTGAAAACAATTCCTCCCGTTCCATTTTTCATTCAAATTGTGCCTCACGGTCTGATACATAGATCTGTATGGATTTACTTCTTTCAGTGGCTCCGAAAAGTGTATGTCCGCTGTGTAAATGTAATGCAATGACAATCCCTTTGTTTTGCATGGTGTAAGGCTAGTTCCGAGCCAGCGTTTTCATTTTCCAAGCTTGTAAACGCTGGTCGGTGTTCACGTTTATTATCCTTGAGACCGAAGAGGCATTTTAGGAGGGTCAACGAATGTCCCTCGGAGCCTAAATGTAAATGTTTTACTGTGTGCTTATCTGAGTATAGTAATCCGTGTCTCACGTGAGTTTGTAGCTGCAGTCTGCTGATACGCCAACACAAGCAAATGTTTGTCTGTTTACACTGATCTATAAGTGGGCTTCTGACCATTCCGAAATGTGCTCAAATCTCCTGGCTGGATTTGTCAGGCGGCCGTGGGCTGTTTGCGTTCAGCGTCGAGTGCAGACAGCCCCCCTCCCCCCAACTACTACTTCTCTACACCCCCCTGAAATCTGTCACAATCTGTTTCACAGACATATAGACTAATGATGTTTGTCACGTTTGAGGATTGCGAGGAATGAACGCAGGACATTTGGAGAATCGCGGGGTATAACGAGGTCGGAGGATACAATGCGGGACGCACAATAGCCCCCTTGTGTCCCGGGGGGCACTCATTTTCATCGTGTGTTTTTGTTTTTCTTGCTTTGACAGATCCGCGTGGACAGCCCCGCAGATGCCGTCTTGTACGACAGCGCCGCCGTCGTGCCAGGGAGACCCATATTGAGAGACATGGTGTTCAGTCCAGACTGGCAGTCCGTTTATATCCTGAGCGAGAAACAGGTGAGAGGAGGGGACAGTAATATATATATATATATATTATTATTATTTTTTTTTTATTTTTTTTATTTAAATGATGACCCAGTCTCTGTTGGAGGTTTTAGACCCATAACCATGTTAACAGAAAAATAATGAAAATAGAGGCATACTTGGCATCTAGGTATCATCTTTCATTTACAAATGATCATCTTCAACAACAGGTATCATAAAAGAAAAACAAAATATGGTGCTTTATTGGCACCATACTTGCCCCAACCATGCCAGTGATTCTATCCATCCTTCTACCAAAACCTATTAATTCCCACACCCCCAAAATAACAAGTATCAGAAAGTTTTGGGGCCTCCACCCGTTTTCCAGAGAACCAAACGCTAAACTGAAGTTACAACCAATTTTGAATTTGTTGGCATTGAACGGCGGGTACCTGCGGGTCACGTCGTTAATCCCATCAAATTGGTCCGTTTACGGAATAAATTAAAAAGTGCGTTTTCGTGGTTGGAAACAGATGGGGTTTCTTGACGTTCTGCCGGCTAGGGAGAGTGTGTTTTATACTGAATATATATATAATATTTCTCTTTTTAAAGAATATAGTCCCTGCTACTGTATCAGGAAAGAGCTGAAAACGTTATTAAAAGATGTTTATTTTTATTATTGTGTAACATTTAGAATAACCCTCTGACATGTATCTCTTGCATATACACAGTGGAGGCAGTCATTTTGTTTGGTAAGCGATAGGAAGGCGGCCTATGGACTCGCTAATAGTCACCAGTGACATCACTACGGCATCGATGTCTGTGATCTTAATCGATAGGCTGCCTTCAAATGCCGCGTCAGCAAACAAAATGGCGGCCTGTGTACTGACAGTAAGCGAGGTTGATGAACGTCTGATCATGTGACAGGTCAGCCGCGTTCCCGTGGAGAGCTGCCAGCACCACGACTCCTGCGCCGCGTGCCTGGGGTCCGGGGACCCTCACTGCGGTTGGTGCGTGCTCCACAGCAGGTGAGATATGTGTCTGTGCATGTCGTTGGTCATTTTTGGCATTATCCAGATTACGTCTGCATTATCCCCCATTCCATGTCTAACGTTTCTAATTTCATGCTCCAGATAATCCCGTTATAACGGGCCTGTTGCATTTATCCTTGTCGTATTTTTTATAATTAATATAGAGTGTGATGCATTTTATTCATTCCTTGAAATCTCTGTATAATTAGACCGCTGTTCATGACTGCGCACGTTTACAAGGCTCCAGCTCCGCACAATGACTTTACGACAATATGGTGTCTTGGCGCCACCGCCGAGTTATTAGAGAGCCAAGACGCCGCGTTTTTATAAATCCTTCCTAGACAATATGCTGTGTCTTTTTATTTTTTTTCTTACCAACACATTCTGTTAATGGTTTTGATTCTTCTTTTCTTTTTTTTTTTTTTTTTCTTCTCTCCGAACTTCTGTCCATGAAAGAAGATGATTGTTCAGTTGCTTGGCAATATGGATGATTAGTTGTGACATCTAGTTTCAGGAGGAGAAAGTAAACAGGATGGTTTGTGTGTGTTCCAGGCTCATAAATATGATGTGTTAGGAAGCTGGATTGATGGGCATTTATTTAAGTAGACTGTATTTCACTTTGTGTTTTGTTCATCTCTATTTTTATAAGCCATAAAAAAAAAATATGTTTGACTGTTTGATGTGCGCAGTGGAATTGGCGTGCCCCCGTGTATGTCCCCTCTGTGTATCGGGCGCGGCGTTTCTTCTGCGCGCCGCACTGGCGGGCGCAGGGTTGACGTTTTTTTGTGCGCATGTGCAGCCGTGGGATTGATGTGTATGTGCAGTCGCAGGGATGTCGTGTGTCCGAGTGTTTTCTCTCTTTGCTGGCTGGGATTTAACAAGGAGGAAGTTCCCCTCCCCCCGCCTAGATGGATTTAACAGTTGTGTGTTCCCAGGTGAGGAGAGAGATTCTCCAGACTACAGTCAATCACACATCCCCCATAACACAGATCAGCCAGAGCCTTAACCCTGTGTGTGATGTGTACCGTTGTCCAGCCACACACTGATACAAGGCCATTCATATGTACGCTGCCACACACGGGTACAGGGCATTCATATGTACGCAGCCACACACTGGTACAGGCCATTCATATGTACGCTGCCACACACTGGTACAGGCCATTCATATGTACGCAGCCACACACTGATACAAGGCCATTCATATGTACGCTGCCACACACTGATACAAGGCCATTCATATGTACGCTGCCACACACTGATACAAGGCCATTCATATGTACGCTGCCACACACTGGTACAGGCCATTCATATGTACGCAGCCACACACTGGTACAGGCCATTCATATGTACGCAGCCACACACTGATACAGGCCATTCATATGTACGCTGCCACACACTGGTACAGGCCATTCATATGTACGCTGCCACA